>NC_052043.1:4341141-4620777 GCF_015832195.1 Motacilla alba alba | reverse complement strand
AGGCAGTGCTCTGACGTGTAGGCGCTGGGTGCGTCAGTGGGCACCATGAAGCTGTTGCCAAAATTTTCATAGCCGTGCCCGGCATAGTAGAGCAAACCTGCCGGGGGAACAGAGGCCAGGTGACATGGTGACATCCCCTGACCTGCCAGCACCTGCTTCTTGCCTGGCTGCACCCCAAGACTCCACCAGCATAAAACCACCCGGCTCCCCCTGGGCTGGAGCCACCCTGGCGGGTGCTGTCGCACCATAGACACCCTTGTCAAGGAGAAGGAGGAATTCATCAACGGCCATCTGCATCTCAGCCTTGCGCAGGTCCAGCAGTGACACCACCTTGAAGTCGAGCTGGCAGAGGAGGGCACCAAGGGCGTGAACATCCACGATGGGCGCCTGCAGCTGCTTGTGGTGCAGGTAGTGCATGTTGCCAATCAGCAGCGCCACTTTGTCCGTGGCTGCAAGGACAGGAGAGGGAGGTGTTGTTACAGAGTGGAACACACCTGCTCTCCATACTGCCCACAGCCCACAGAGGTGACACCCATCTCTGGCCAGCATCACGGTCCCTGGGTACCAAGGTACCCTATGGCATCCCTGCCTCGCTGATCCCTGAATCCTCAGGTTATGGGTAAGAGCTAGGTTTGGGGATTTGGGTTGAGGGTTAAGGTGCTGATCTGCTCTCCTAATTGCTGTTTTGCTCTTCCAGTATGCTGCACCCAAAGCATTCCTGGCCAAGTAAAGCCTTATGGGGTGACAATGGTGACACTGGCGACAGTCAGAGCCCCCCAGGGCCACCAGTCCCTCCTGGGCAGGCTCTTACCGTACAGCTGTCCAGGGCTGCCATGCTCTAGAGAGCCTGGGAGGAGAGAAATGCTGTGCCATGGTCCTTCAGTGCCAGCGGAGCATGGTGGGCAGAGCAGCACAGACCTGTCCACTCTGCTCCCACCTACCTCCATCCACCTCCTGCCAGGAGCCTCCAGAGGTGAAGAGCCGTGGGCCTATGGCAGAGGGGATGTCAGGGACCCTATGTATGACATCACCTCCCAGCATGGGCTGCAGTCCCCCCAAAACTATGCAGCCATGAGGGCTTTGCTGGGAACAGAGCAGGTGGGGGGGTCACAGAGGTTTGTCTGGGGCCCTCACCAATCTCCACGTCCACCTCCTGGCTCCACACCTCATGGAAGAGGTTGAACACGTGGCAGGAGTAGCTGCCCCTCTCAGCCGTTGTCACCAGCTTCACCTGCCAGCAGGGCAGAGCAGGAGGCTGGGGCAGTGTGCCGGACCACGCTGCACTGTGGCACACTGTGCGATGCCACACCATGCCGTGCCATGCCAGAGGTCCCTCCATACCTGGAACTGGGGTGCTTGCGCCCCTTCCACAGGGCGCCGGTTCCTGAACCACTGGTACTGGGGTGGGGGGTTGCCAATGGCTCTGCACTCCAGCACCAGCGTGTCCCCCTCAGCCAGGCGGCACGGCCGCGGCTGCCGCAGGATCTGCAGCCCAGCCATGCTCGGGCAGTAGCCACTGGCTGAGGAAGGGAAGGGTGTCAAATTAGGCACCCGGCCATGGCAGCACTCTGCAGCACTGCTCCAGGCCCCAGGTTCTGCAGCCACAGGCCCTGGCATCCATGGATGGCATGAGGCAGCAGGCATGTGACTCCTCTGTGGGCACCATCACCCCAGGGACTTTCACAGCTGAGCCAGGGCCTTACATGAGAAATTATACCACTCAGGACCTATCCCTGTCCTGATGGGACAAGAGGTGCCCTGCAGGAGATGTCCCAGCTAGGCAAGTGGTGCCCCATAGCTGCCAGCCCAGGGACAGGGATCTCAAGACCCACCTGAGCTGGGGCTGCTGCTCTTCTCCACCTGCACATGAGCCCACCTGGAGAAGGTGAAGGCGGCCCCACAGTTCACCCGGCAGATGTACCACTGGCACGCGGGAGTAGCTGTGTCGATCACCAGCTCTGGGGATGTGGCTCCAGGCACCTACAAGACAGGAGGAGGCCAAGGAGTAATGTGCCTCCTCTTACTCATGCAGGTCCCTCACCACAGCCAGGGTGTGGGGCCCCTGCTCGGTGTGGCACAGTGGGACCTCACCTCCTGCCTCCCACAGAACCACTGGTACGTGAGCCCTGGTGGGCCAGTTGCACAGCAGGTCAGGGACACCTGTGTCCCCTCCGCCACCACCTGCGACTCGGGCTGCACCGTGATGCGAATCACATCCTGGACTGTGGGAGCGGAGAGACCAGCCTGGGCTGGCTGAGTCCCGCACCACCCCATACCATCCCGTCCCATCCTGTCCTGCCCCACCCCCACTCACCACAGATGCTCCTCTCCCAGCCCATCTTATCACATCCCACACCTCTGTCCAGTCCCAACCATTTCATCCCACCTTGTCCCACTGGCATATTCAGTGCAATCCCATCTACACATCTCATCTTGTTTCAGTCTATCCCATCCCACTCTGCTCTATCCTACCCTATCCCATCCCATCCTATCCCATGCTGTCCAAATCTGTCCTGTCCCATCCAATCAGACCACATCCCATCCGATCTCATCCTGGTGCACCTATCCCTATCCCATCCCACCCTGCCTGCCCAGCACTTTGCTACCAGAGCAAGATCCCCAACAAGAATTCCTGTTCTTCACCCCCATGCCCCTTTCCTCTTGCCGAGCCCCTGCCCCCGGTGCTCCCCTCCAGCCCGCGGTTCCGCTGCCCGTCCGTACCGGCGGAGCTGAGGACGCGGCAGGCCTGTTCGTGCCCCATGCGCTCCAGGCAGCCCAGCAGGTACCTGAGGGTGCAGTCGCGCTCGGCCAGGAGCTGCAGCAGGCACTGCGTGGGGCTGCCGCGGGGCTCCAGCACCTTCAGCGAGCACATCTCCAGCTCCTCCACGCTGCGAGCGCCCGCAGCCGTCAGAGCCACAGCCCCAGCCACAGCCCCCGGGCCGGGCTCCCATCCACCCCGAGGGAAAACCGACCCGTGCGCCCCTCGCTCAGCCCCCGGCAGAGCTGTGCCCGTGGTCACCCGGTCTGGGACAGCCCCGCAGGGCTCCCCCAGCCCTACCTGCACCTGAAGCGTTTCTCGGCCCCGGCCAGCTCGGCCAGCTTACGCCAGCCCCGGCCGGCGTTATCCAGCAGCTCACACAGCCGGGCCACCGCTTCCTCGCCCAGCGAGCCGATGGGCATGCTCCAGTCCCCCATCGCTCCTGGGGACGCCGAGGGGACGAGCTGTCAGCGGGTGACAGGGTGACAGGCCCCGTGCCCCACCGGGCCTCTCTGGGCACAGGGTGACTCAGAGGGGAGAACAATGAGATCCCCGGTGTCAGGAGCCCGAGGAGGTGCTGGGACCTGGCCCCCGGCAGCCAGCCAGGAATGACACACATTGCCACTCTGCGAGCTGCGTGGCACAGGGGACTCCACTCACCCCCCAGCCTTGGGCAAGGAGCCAGGGTACTTTAGCCTGGCCCCAGAAAAGGGACCTTCATGGAAGGGGGTCCACAGAACTAGAAGGAGGGGAGAGCCTCCGTCACCTTCCCTGTCCTTTCAGATGACCCAGAGAATGGGGCCCCAGTACCCCTCTCCTCCTGGCAGAGTCCCCAGTGGGGCAGCAGCAGCCCCCCTGCTGTCACCAGGCCTTTGCATGGTGGCTCTGGAGCCACCATGAGGGGCCTACAGGGGGGTCAGCATAGGGTACACGGGGGTCCTGGGACTGGAACCCAGCTCAGCTTGCCCTGAATCCTGGGAAAGGGTTGTGTGACACAACCATCTGGATGGGGCAGTTCCCTCCTCCTCCCCTCAGGTCCCTTCCCAAGAACCCACCCCAAAAGGGCCCTTGTCCCCAGGACTGAGCTGCCCAGAGCAGCTGGGTGACACTCACCCAAGCAGGGGGCTCCAAGACAGAGGACAGGGACCCAGGTGCTCCGTCTGCTCACCTGCCGCTGATTTGGGATCTGGACACACTGGGGGTGGTGAGGGGAGGGTGAGCTGCAGGCCCGGCAGGGATGGGCACTCACCGCAGGGTATGGCCAAGCCCCATCAGCTCCCAGGCTGTGCACTGAGCCCCACACAGAGGAAATGAGGGTTCAGCCCAAAATCTCCCCCAAAATCGCCCCCGCGCTGCAGCACAGTACTTCTGCTTCCCTCCCTCTTCCTTCCTGTTGTGCAGCACGTGGGCGCAGAGCTGCCACCCCCCGCCCACAGCCCCAGGGGAGCTGGGCACACCCCGTCACAGGGCACACAGCATCCAGGCCACCGCCAGGCCAGGCAGAGGCTGCACTGTCCCTTCCTCACTGCAGGAACCCACAGGCACCTCTTTTCCCCAGAGCCCAACTCGAGCCCAGAAGGAGCTGCAGGGCAGTGAGTCCAAGGTGGAGGTGAGCTGAGGTGACTGTGGCACCTCTCAGCCAGGAGTGCCCAATACACAGGCAGAACCGAGGCCAGGGGAAGCTGCTGGGCTTTGCCAGGCTGAAGCTGCCCAAGTAGAAACAGAGATAGAGCAGTGAGGCCCCCGCTGCTGTGGGGAAGACCCTGCCTTCACCATCCAGCCCATCCAAGCCCTGGCATCCCAGCAGCACTGCTCCTGCTGCTGGAGGAGGCAAAGAGAGCATGGTGTCGGGGTGGCACTGCAGCAGGCCACCATGTCCCCCCTTCACCGTGCCTGCTGTCCCACAGCACTGCCAAAGCCCGGCCCCCATCCTTCCAGCCCCAGGGAGCACAGGCTGCTCAGGCCCCAAGATCCACTGGCCAGGGACACAGTGGCACGGGTGGGTCATTCCCCACCCCACATCCCCACGGAGCCCTCAGCCCCAGCCACCATGGTACAGGCAGTGATGGAGCAGGACCCGTGTGCAGTGTGGGCTCTCTCTATGACCCAAAACCTGAGCTGCTGTACTAACAAACACACTGAGACCTTGTGGCCTGTGTTGCCTCAGCCCTCGGCATGAGCCTGCAAAGGATCTGGGGTTGTCACAGCCTTTATAACACATGTCAACCTCACCAGAGATTTATTTCTTATTTACAGCAAGTAGAAGAAACCAAAAGCCAGGGCAGGTCCCAATGCCACTTGTGCTGGCACACAGGGACGCCCCAAGTTCAGCAGCACCTACAGCTTCTTGCCCTTCTTCAACCTGTTGCGCTGCCATGTGTTGTACTTCCGAAGGCGCCTCCAATACTCGAGTGAGTCGGGGTCCAGCTCCTCCAGCTTCTTGGGGGGGCCGAGGTGGATCTTAAAGAGCCTAGGGGTGAATGCAGAGGATGTGAGGCTGCGGGAAGGAGGACAAAGGGACAAGCATGGGACGGAGCAATGGACGTGAGTGACCAGGATGTGCCGATCCCTCACTCCACATCCACAGTGCACCCACACCTGTCTCCTGACCCTGAGGAAGGTGTCTGGGTTGCAGAGGGGCAGCCTGCCTCCTCGCAGAACACTTCCCTGTCTGTCTTACCCAGCTCTGTGCCCCTGGGATGGCACCTCTGGGACACAGAGGGGAATGGGGCAGCACGCACCAGTCGGGGTACTCGGATTCGGGCTTCAGGGCCACTTCCGGACCCTCCTTGAAGTAGTTGACCCCCATGGCATGGGTGGCGAGCATGGTGGGGTCGGTGCACACCTCCGGCCCCTTCAACGCCTCCTTCGGCGCACCCTTGCCTTTGGCCTTGGCGGCTGTGGGGAAATGAGCAGGGTGAGGGCGGGGGGTGTGCCGGGGGTGAAGGACGCAGGCAGGGGAAGGGATGGGACTCGAGGGCAAGGGCATCGCGGGGCGCTAACAGTGACCGGAGCCGGGTGAGAGTGGGGAGCACGAGGAATGGAGCTGGGCCGGCGGCACCACCGGGGAGGGCCCTGGGACCGGGGCACGGGGCCCGGAGCGTGGGCAGGGCCGGTACCAGGGGCGAGAAGCGCGGGGCCGAGGCACGGAGGGACAGGGGGACACACGGGGGGACACACGACACCGAGGAGCGCGGGCCGGGGCCGATGCCCGTGCGGACCTCACCGGGTTTCTTGGCGTAGCCGCGGGCCGGGGCGCGGAGCGCAGCCGCCGCCAGCCGCAGCAGCCCGCGGGCGGCCATGGGCGCGGGGCACGGCGGGACCGGGGCGGGACCGGGGCCGCGCCTGCGCAGCGCGAACGGAAACGGCGGCGGGACCGTCCCGTCCCGGCCGAGGGGCCGGTAGTGACCGCGGCTGCCCGGCCCGGGCCCCTCCCGGGCCGCTGGCCCCCATGGAGACCGGCACCACCATGGACTTCCAGGCGGCCGCGCTCCCTGCCCCTGGCGGCGGCAGCGATGAGAGCGCGGAGCCGCGGGCCATGGACACGGAGGACGGACCGGACGCCCCTGGGCGCTGTGTGGGCGGCGGACGGCCGGAGGAGCCCTCCCGTACCGCCCCCGCAGCCCGGCAGCGGCTCCGGGCCGGAGGGGCCGGGGCCTGCCGCGGCCCCGGAGCTGGCGGGAGGCGCGGGCGGACGGACCGAGCTGTGCCGGGGCTCGGATCGGGCGATGGTGCCCGGGGTGCCGCAGGGCTCTGCCCGCTGGGAGCCCGGCGCCGGGAGCGCCCCGCGGGGCCCGGGGCGCCCCCGGGCCCTCAGCAGCGCTGACCCCGCAGGCATGGAGCTGGATGAGACCCCCGAGCCCCGCGCTGGCCCCGCACCGAGGGCCGAGTGGACCGAGGATGTGGAGGACGAGCCCTCGGAGATCCAAGGGCTGCTGGCTCAGCTTGAGACCTTCGACCCCAGCCTCCGTGACTGCCCGCCCGCCCCAGAGCAGGGCTCGCCAGCCCCCTCGGGCGCTGGTGCCCGGCGGGGCCGCGGGCAGTGCCCGGGCAGGTGCCGGCCGTGCCCGCTGCACGTGGCCACGGGCCGGGGCCTGGCGACGCGTCCCTGCTGCCCGCAGCACTCCGCCTGCGACCGGCCCTGCCACGGGCTGCTCTTCGCCGAGGCTGACCGGGAGGACTTGCTGAGCCTCCTGTGCTACGAGGGGGGACTGCCCGAGGCTGGCACTGAGACCCCCTTGGCCCACTCCAATGTACTGGCTGGGACCAACCTGGAGATGCTGCAGGCTCAGGAGGAACCAGCCGCTGTGGGGAAGCCTGAAGGGCTGGGGAGGCCAGAGAGCTCAGAGGAAGAACCTTCTGGCAGCTGGTGTTACAGAGAGGGGCTTTGCGAGGACGATTCTGCCTGTGAGGGTGCTCGGGAAGGTTCCCCGGAGCCGGCGTGGGCAGCCCTGCCTTCCGCTCTGGTGCCTGGGACAGAGCAGCCACCTCAGGGCGCTGTGACCGTGAGTGCACCGTGCCTTGGGCTCGGTGGGGCAACAAGAGCCAGGACATGCCCCTTGGCTCTGATCCCTCCTGGGGTCTGGGACAAGGGCAAAGGAGAGCCGGGGACGACTTTGTTCAGGTCTTACAGGGCCTTGTGCTGTGAGATTGCCCAGACAAGACCCTCGGTACCAGCTTTGGCCCTGAATGCATGCTTGCATGGCTGGCTGATTCATATGTGCCCTGGGGCAGAGGCTGGTGGGTCCGAACAGCCCCTCTGGTCCTGGGATCCTGTGCCATCTTCCCCTCCAGCCCCAGGACCCTTTTCCTCTCTGTCCAAACCTGGGACCCTATGCCATTTCCCCCCATCCCCAGGGACAGTCTGCCCTTGCTGTCCCACTGCTCCAGGGCCAGGCAGGCTAAATCCCTGAGGTCCCAGTCACAGCCTCACTTGCTCTCTCATTGCTTTGCAGAACAAGGAATCCCCATCATCCTGCCCAGCCTTCAAAGAGGGTGAGTTACTTCTGTTCTTGAGCAGCAAGAGCATCCAGGAGTCCTGCCCCACCTGCTCTGACCCTGAATGGGTGTGGTCCAGGGTCCCAGTTAGGGAGGGAGCAGCAGCTCTGCTCCCACGCAGAGCGGGTGCACCAGGGTCCACGTGGCTTGTTTGAGCCTTTGCTGAGGAAATGGAGGTGTGTCAGGGATCAGGGAGGGGGTATACTTGAGGAAAAGGATGCCATGTGTTCCCAAGGGAAGAGGGAAGCAGCCCTGGTCCCCTAGTGATGCCAGGTGCCCTTGTACCAAGCACTGAGCTGCTTCACTGTGCAGGAATGCAGCTAACGAGGCAGCAGGAGTTGGTATCCCCAGTTTCAGAGTTGGGGGAGCAGCCTCTGCTGAGTCCCTCCTAACACCTCAGTTCCAGGCCCTTGTGACCCAGAGGACTTGCTGGATGGTGTGATTTTTGGGGCCAAATACCTGGGCTCCACGCAGCTGGCCTCAGAGAGGAACCCCCCGACCAGCGTCCGCATGGCACAGGCCCAGGAGGCTGTGGACAGGATCAAGGTGCAGGACGCATGAGGGGCATGGCTGCCCCGAGCCTTGCCCCCTCTGGGTGTGGGGCAGTGCCCAGGATATGCCTGAGGGCACCTGGCTGTGGGGCTGGGTCCCATCAGGGTCCTGTGACCTCTCCATCATTCTGCAGGCACCCGAGGGGGAATCCCAGCCCATGACGGAGGTGGATCTGTTTGTCTCCACACAGAGGATCAAGGTGCTCACTGCTGACACTCAGGTGAGCAGGAACAGCAGTAACCACAGGGCTCTGTGGCTGCTTCAACATTCCTGTTTGGTCTCAGGATCTCAGCTTTGCAGGGTCTTGCCCAATGATAGCCTATGGATGAGGACACATGTCTGGGTGGGGACATGGCACTTCATAGCCATCCTGTGTCATGTCCTTGTCTGTCTGTGTGGCTGCACAAGGCTTCCCATGCAACCTGCACCCTGTGGAGCTGCTGGGAACCCAGACTGAGCTCTGGGGAACCTAGGCTTGAAATCTCGAGAGCTCTTTGCCTCAGATTTAGTTTCTGCATTATAGCAAGAGGGAAGAGCTGCCTTGTCCCCTGGCGACACCCAGGGACACAAATGAGTCCTTGATGAGGGATCTGTGTGTACCTTCTGGCACAGACATGGTTTCTGCCCAGCGTGTGCTGGGCAGCTGTGCCACATCCCAGCACTGCAGCCAACCCCTTCCTCCTTGCAGTGCCAGCAGGCTTGCGGTGCCCATGTGGTCTGACAGCCCCGAGGGAGCTGAACTCTCTGCCTGTTCTCCTTGCCAGGAGGCCATGATGGACCACTCCCTCCAGACCATCTCCTACATTGCCGACATTGGCTCCCTCGTGGTGCTCATGGCGCGCCGGAAGCTGCCACGGCGCTCGGAGGCGGCAGAGGAGAAGCGGCTCTACAAGATGATCTGCCACGTCTTCCACTCGCCTGATGTGAGGCAGCACATGGGTCCCTGGCACGGGCGGGTGGCCCTGGGGACCTGAGTCCCATCCGAGTGTAATAACTGAGTATTCTGGGCTGGGGCTGCAGCAGAGACCCCTCCCTCCCCACTAGGGAGAGGCAGAAGCCCAGCCTGAGCGTCTCGTGCTGCGCAGAGCCCCAGCGAGCAAAGTGGTGGGGAGGGTTGGCTCCACACAGGGGCCCATTCCAGCAGGGAAGGAGCCCGGACACCCTGGAGCTCCCAAGGATAGTTCCTGTGCTGGGCACTGCAGGGCACTGGGAGCTGTTGGTTCCAGCCCTGAGGCACAGGCAGGAACAGCCCCTGTGGTTCTCCAGGCTCAGGTCATCGCCCAGGCCATCGGGCAGGCGTTCGGCGTGGCCTACCAGCGCTTCCTGGAGGCCAACAGCATCGACCCCAGCGAGCTGAGCCCGCGGCAGTACAGCCGTGCCCTGGAGGACCAGGAGCACTACAACACAGAGCTGACCCACTTCTCCCGGCAGGAGAACTGCAAGGATGTAAGAGCTGCTCCGAGGGGTGGGGACAATGCGGGCGACCCACTGGCACCTCTGTGTCATCCACTCCGTGACTCCCTGTGCAGCTGAGGTGCTCCCTCCAAAACCAGACCCCATCCCAGCCAGCTGTGCGTGCAGCTGTGGGCTGGGACATGTGCTCCACGGCTCTGGTGGAGGTCGTGACCGTAACCCACCTGTTCTCCCTCCAGGTGTGCATTCAGAAGCAGAAGGGGGAGATCTTGGGCATCGCCATTGTGGAGTCGGGCTGGGGCTCCATCCTGCCCACCGTGGTCATCGCCAACCTGATGCACGGGGGCCCCGCAGAGCGGTCGGGCGAGCTGAGCATTGGAGACCGCCTCATGTCAGTCAACGGGACCAGCCTGGTGGGGCTGCCCCTGGGCACCTGCCAGAGCATCATCCGGGTGAGCCAGGGCAGGGTGACCTCCTGCCTCACCCCAAGGGGGAGATGGGGACTGGCCTGACTGATCTGGGAGTGTCTGTGACATCAGGATTCCTTCGGGGCCCCCAGCTTTGGAGACAGGGATACAGAGGTCATACCTGTCCTGCAGGCTGTGGTAGTTCCTGCTCAGAGTGCTTGGAGGAAGGCAGGGGACAAAGGATCAAAGCTGGGGAGTGTACTTGCTGTGCCCCGCCTGAAAAGGAGGGTGGAGGAGGAGGCGGGCACCTGTCCTGAAGGGAACCTGTTGCATCATCTACCTCTCAGTAGGATGGGAAGGAGCTGAAAGCAAGGATAGCATAGCCTCAGGGTCAGGGATGTCTTGGGCTGGGTTTGTAAGTTCTTGTCCCTGGATTTGCATTTGCAGTATACCTTTGTGTGCCTCAGTTTCCCCATTGAAAACAAGTTGCTAATCTTCAGCCCTCGCGTGAGCAATGCAGGTGTTGGATGGTGGGTGCTGCTGCCTATTATCTGTTCCCAACAAACCTCTCCTGTAGAAAAGTAGGTTGGGTTAACATTTAGGCAACGCAGTCAAATCCACACACAACGCTCACCACAGCTGGCTCAGCAAGAGAGGCTAGAAAGGCTCCTTTTTGCAAGGTTTTATTTCAGCAAAGCTATATCACACGTGGCTGAAGGGAATCTGGCAAGAAAGTGAGCAACCACGTGGTGCAGGCAGCTTAAGAAGGGGAAGGGGTGGGGGGCAGAGCCAAGGGCAGGGCAAGGGGCATTGGTCTCTAGAGGAGGGGGTGCAGCCACCAGTGGTACCAAGCCAGTGAGGGGACAGGGAAAGGGAAAACCAGGGGAAGTTGCAAAACAGAAGAGAAGTCCATGTGTGAGTCTGTCTTTTCCCCCAGGAGGACTGCATTGCCCCTCAACCAGTCTGAATAGCTCTCCAAAATCTGACCATGCCCCATCCCACCTTCTAGGAGCTGAAGCACCAGACTGAGGTGACACTGAACATTGTGCACTGTCCGCCTGTCACCACGGCTGTCATCCGACGCCCTGACTCCAAGTACCAGCTGGGCTTCTGTGTTGAGAACGGTGTGGTGAGTGCCCGTGGGATGGGAGCTGGGCCAGGGTCTACTGATGGACAGCCAGAGCCAGCTGTGTCCAGGGACCAGTGCCCAGCTCCCACACTGCATGTGCCTGCCCAGGCTGAGGGGTCACAGGGCTCTGCTGTGCACAGCAAAAAAGCTCCTCACAGCCTTTCTGCAGCACTGGTGGTTGTATCACTCTTCCCGGTGCTCCGTAGCTGTTTGCTTTCAGGGTGGTGGCTTCTTTCTGGCTTTCTGGGCATGACCTCAGGGACAGTTGTTGCTGTCCCCTGTGCCCGAGCTTCTCCCTGCCCTGGGCTCTCCTGTGGCTCTGTTGGGAAGGCAGAGAGGGGCATTCCTGGGCTCAGTGGGAGCTGGGTGCGTGGGTGGCGCGGCCACCTCGCACACCAACTGGTGCTCTCCCTAGCAGTGGAGATGTGGGTTTCTCCTGTTGCCCCAGGGAGCAGCTCCGTCTCTGCAGCCCCAGCCTGAGGGGAGCAGGAGGGTTCAGTGAGTCAGCTGGGGGACAAAATCCTGGGGCTGCCCTGGCCCCAGCTCAGCACATCACTCTGGTGGGCAGCAATGCACAGGAACATCCCTGCCCTCACTGCGTCCGCAGGGGCTGGAAGAAGTGTGCACCCCAGGCAGAGCTCTGGCCGAGAGCCTACAGGGCTGTGAGGGTTTGGAGCAGTGGTGACAGGGCTGGGCTGTGGGCACAGCCCTGCTCTCACAGCACTCTCCCCTCGCAGATCTGCAGCCTGATGCGCGGGGGCATTGCGGAGCGGGGTGGCATCCGCGTGGGGCACCGCATCATCGAGATCAACGGGCAGAGCGTGGTGGCCACGCCACACGAGAAGATCATCCAGATCCTCACCGAGGCAGTCAGTGAGGTGAGCTGGGTCCCCACGGAGCTGCTGGGCTCAGAGCTGTGCACCAGCACCCTCCAGCCCAGGCTGGGGTCTCCAATCTGTGCCTCTCTTCCTAGGTGCACATCAAGACCATGCCAGCCTCCACATACCGTCTGCTGACAGGGCAGGAACAGCCCCTCTTCCTCTGAGCCACCATGCCTGGGGCAGGCAGGAGCAAGCCCGAGGCTGCAGGGGCAGGACTGGCTCTGCCTTCCACGCCAGCCCTGCAGCAGAGTCCTCAGCAGGGCCTAAGTCTGTGCCTCTTTGGTTTTACTCAGGACACAGTGGGACACTCTGGGCTGATGCCTGAGCAGCATCAAGGCCTGTGGTGCCACGCTTTGACCACCTCTCCTGCTCCAATTACCTCTCCCCACCTCAGGCTGCCTGCACAGTGCCTGGCCTGCTGCTGCACCGGGTCCCTCACCTTGACCTTGTGCTTGTGGGAAGAGAGGGGGCCCTATGGGGTTCCCCCCACCCAGTCACTGACTATTGTACTTCTACACTCACCAACGGTGCCTTTCCCAAGGTGGAGATGGTGCTGGAAGCACAGCTCAACTCCAGAGCTCAGCCAGCACAGCCCCAGTATAGCACTGACCCCGCACAGCCATGTATGGATGCACACTGGCACCCCTGAGGGATACCCAGCAACTCCCAGACTCAGCCTTAAGGGCAGAAGCACTCTTGGCACCTCCTCTACTCCTATGGCTTAGCCAGAGGCCTGTTGGGGTGCAAACTCTCTGTTAGACACATTGAACTAAGCTGGGAACCTGCCTCAGCTTTTCTCTGGTGCTGCCTTGAATTGCTCTGCATGCACAGCCCGGCCCAGAGCCACAGCCCTTGGAGCAGCAGAAGGGAACATGGCATTGCCCAGCCCCACATCCCGGGAGTTTGGGGCTGCGAGCCTTTTTGTGAACAGCTCTCTGGGCCCCCAGGGCTGCAGCAGTGCTGACCTGGCTGTGCCTGTGTGCTTGGTTGCTCTAAAAATAAAAATTTTGGGAAACACGGGAGGCTGCATTAGAGGAGCTGCAGGGGGACTGCAGCAGAGGAGGCTCAGCTCTGGGAGTGCATCCCAGGCCCCGAGTCCGCCTGCGCTGCCTCATTGTACACAGGGCCACTGGCAGGGGAGGTGCCCAGCAGGACCACCCTGCTGCACACTGTCCACTGTGTGCTGCCACCCAGCACCCCCAGAAACAGCCCGTCCTGATCCAAACATCCCTTTTATTCCAGTAGCAGTGGCTGTGGCCCAAAGGGAAGGAGGCACGTGGTAGTGCAGGCACTTGGTGATGCAGGGTATAGCAGGATTTGGCCCAGCCCAAACTGGCCACAGGGGCACCACCTGAGCTGTCAGCTGCACCCAGTTGTGCAGGGCTGTGGGAGGGCTGGCCTGGAGGGACAGGCCAGCTGTGCCACTACACATCTGTGGCTGGGCCCCACTCGTAGCCTTCATCCTGGTCTGAGTCATCCCTGGCCCGTGTGAACCTCCTCCTCACCGCCTCGTGCTCGTATTCCCTGGGGAACAGAAGGGTGGTGATGGCTCTGTGTGACAGGGACAGTGCCCTTCTGGGACTGTCCCCAGCCCTGGGCAGCTGCCATCCCCAACACGGGGCACAGGGTACCTGATGCTGTCATAGCGCCTGCCCTGCCGTGGCCGTTTGGGCACCTGGGGAAGAAGAGGAGGGAGAGGTCAGGGGCAGGACAGAGGCTGTGCCCCAGCCTGGGGCGTTTGCCCCTGGACACCCAGAGCTGGGCATAGGCACACCTGGACCCTGCAGCAGCCAAAGGTGACACCCTGCCTGTGCCATAAGAATGGGAGTTACGCTCCAGGCACTGTGCCACCCTCTTACGCCCCACCAGGCTCTTGTACCAGTCTAGGACAACCCACCTGTTCACTCTGGCTGTGGCTTGGGGCCAGCTGTGTTGGCTCGGAGGAGTCCAGGCCCTGGCTTGGGGCCAGCTGTGCTGGCTCAGAGGAACGGGCCAGCCCAGGCTGGTCATAGGCATCCTCTGCCTCGCCGTCAGTGTAGGCACCCGCCTCCCCATCTGTGTCATCGTAGTCGCTGTTGGCGCGGCTGTCACACGTCAGGTAGCCTGAGGCCACTGTGCTCGGTGGGTTCAGTAGGTCCAGACTGTCCTCGCCGGCTACATCTGCCTGAGGGGTGGGGATGACGGAGACATGGGACCTCAGCCATGGGGGGCCACGTGCAGCCCCATCACCTGCCTGGCTACAGCCCCAGGACACCAAGCCTCGCCACAGAGAGCCTGTGACCTGTACCTGCTCTGCTGTTGTCCAGACTGGCTGGCTTTGCTGTGTCCTTACGATGTCCTGGATCTGCTCATACCATGCATTGCCACTCCCACTGAGGCTGATAGTGGCCGTGAAGAGGTGGCTGCAATACTTCTTCATCTTGTTAGCCTGGGCATAGAGGCGCCGGGAGCTCTTTCTGGAGTCGGGTGCCAGCCACTGCCGCATGGCCTTGATGCCCTGGCGGCTCTCAGGCTCACAGAACACCACCACTGGGTAGTACTGCACGTAATTGAGGCGCTCCACAGCCGAGGGCGTGATGTCCAGCAAGGCGTGCTTGTTCTGGGGCAGAGCACAGCCATCAGCCCTGCTGGGAGCAGGGATGAGGGCCATGGGCTTTCCTCGAGCCCCAGCTGGCTCCAAGGACATGGGAAAAGGCTCACCTTTTCTGCGATCTGCCGCACCGAGTCCAGCTTGATGACCTTGGATGATGCCCCATCTCGGGGCACACTTGCTGCAGGACACAGACATGGGGCATGAGAGGGGCTGCACCTCCAACAGCCCCAGGCTGGGCATGGCCATGCCCAGCCCCAGGGCTGTGTCCCTCAGGGAGAGGAGGGGAAAGGGCGAATTAGCCCAGGAAGGTGTTGGGCAGGGAGCCAAGGTAAAGAACTCTCACAGGGTCTGGCTGCTGGACATCATTTTCTCCCCAGTGTGGGGGCACTTACGGGCAATTTCGAACAGCTCGGGCAGCTCCCTGCTCAGCTTCTGCACAGCGATGTCTGCGATGGGGCCCAGGATCACCACTGGCCGCTTGAAGCTGGCTGTGGGAGGACACAGGTGCTCAGGGTGGCTGGTAGCAGAGCTCCCAGCACTGAAGCACCCAGCCCCGCTCCTCATGGTGCCCACAGGCCTGCAACTCGCCCTGCTCCTCCCAGGAGAGGAGGGCCCATCAGCATGCACAGAGGGGCAGCCCCAGCAGCCATGTCCCCAAGGTTGGTCAGGCTGTCCTGGTGCCCACCTTCCTTGAGAACCACCCTCTCATAGGGTGGGTAGCGCCCCTGCTTTGTGAGGGCAGACAGGTCCTCCCGGCTCTTCCGCAGCATCTTCTTGGCTCCCCGCAAGCCCCGCAGCTTCCAAAACTCAGCCCTTGCCCCGGAGGGGTTGGCGCCAGACGTGGCTTTCAGCACTGACTCCAGGCTGGCAATCTGCTCGGCCCTGGGAGAGGAGAGGGCTCAGGACCTGCAGCCTCTGGGTTTGAGGAGCAGGTCAGGAGAAGCTGGCACCCCTGCTTGGTGGCACAGCCAGGTAAGGCCATGCTAGACTTCTCTCTCTGGGACTTTGGACAACTTGATGGTCAGCTGCCTCACCACCTTGAGAGGGGATTTCACCAGCTCCCGCTTCCCACCACTGTCCCACCAGCCCTTGCCCTGCCTCTCACTGAGCCCACCATCCATGTCCCCGCTCACTTGGGAGCCTTCTCTGGCTCTGCTTGTCTAGGGGCTCTTCCTGGCTCCATCCCTACCTGCTCTGGTTGGGGATGATGCCCTTTTCCTGCTCCTGCAGGTCCCTGCCCATGCGCACAGCCAGCCAGCTCCCCAGCCTGCCCCGGTACATGGTGTCCAGCACGTGGAACACGTCCCCACGGACAAAGCTGAGCCCTGACGGCGTATCCTTCTCAAAGTCAAAGTGTGTCCGGATGTAGAATGAGTCACCCACGTTGGACGAGACCATCTTCCTGTAAACTGAAGCCCAGGGCAAGAGGGACCATCAGGGGAGGAGATGGCTGAGGAAGAAGATGCTGGAGAGATTTGGGAAGGCACTAGGCTGGCTAGGAGGCTCCACAGTAGCCCTTGCTACTAAGGAGGGTATTAGGGACACCTTTTCTTCCCATGGCACTCTCAGGCATGCTGGGGACAGTAGGATCTGACTTGCCAGCACATACCATGGCCTCTCCAGGCTGAGCCATGGTCCCAGAAAGCCCCTGTGCTCCAGGAAGCTGAGGCACAAACAGGGCTGGGATGGTCTGGTCCCCTCCCATCAGCACTCTGGAGGAAGAGGAGGAGGGGAAGAAACACCACCCTAAAGGGACAGGAAGGGCCATGGCAAGTCCAGCAGGCCTCATGCTTGCCCAGAAAAGACAGAGGATGGAGAGGCACGAGCCCAGGATAAGCCTGGTCACCACTCACTGTCCTGCTTGCTCTGGATCCACAGCGTGACCTCCTCGCCCGGGGGCAGGGCCATGAGGTATTCCACAGCCTCCTCACGGGTCACGTTCTGGAAACTGGTGTCATTCACCTGCCACAGAAAAGCACTTGGACGTGGTCCTGCCAGCAGGACAGAGGGCATAGGCACCAGCAGGGGACCCAGGGACAGCAGTGCCCAGGGCAGAGTGGGAGAGGGAAGTGGTCCCTGTCACCCTGGAGGTGATACCCCGGGGAGATATTGGACCCAAAAGTGCTGGGGCCAGTCATATGCAGCAGCATATGGAGCATTTTCAGCCTCCGGTACCTGCAGGATCTGGTCACCTTCCCGAACACCCTGGCTGTCAGCTAGGCTCCCCTCCTGCACGCTCGACACGAAGATGCCCACATCGTTCCCACCCGTCAGTCGCAGCCCCACACTCTTGGCCTTCACAAACTGCACGACCCTGGAGTTGGTGCTGTACCTGCCACAGGGAAGTACAGTCAGCCCAGTGGTGACATGCAAGGACAGGACAGGGAGGCACTGATCCTGTTACCCCAACCCTGTGACACAGCAGCTCCTCATGCCCCCCAGCCATTCCCCCCTGCCTCTTGCAGACATACCCATCCTTGTGGGCAGCTCGGGCAGTGAGGCTGGTGTGGGGGCTGTGCCCATCCTGCTCCATGGCTTCCAGAAGGCCTGCAGGAAGGAGAGCTGGTCTACAAGCAGCAGTGGCTGTGCCGAGGCACAGGGAGCCCCGGCATGGCTCTGCCAGGGCTTTGGGCAGTGGAGATGCACAGGAGCGTGGAGGCCCCCCAGTGCCCACTCACCTGGGCCCTGAGCATCAGCTACAGTCACCTTGGCCACAGGCTCCCTGGTCATTCGTCTCCTCTCCCTGGAACAAGGTCATGCAGGATTTACGCAGGGCACATGGGCAATGGAGACAGCAGAGCAAGCTGGGCATGGCAGTACCACCTCCAGGGATATTGGCTTGGGAATGGAGAACCAGCATCCCCAGACAGGTGGAGAACACAGAAGGCTCTGCCAGGGGACAGAGGAGCTCATGGGGACAGTGTGGGCCTTACAGTGATTTTGTCCTGGCAGCAGCTGGAGATCGTGGGGAGGCCTCTGGAGATGGCGGACGGGACAGCTCAGAGTCGATGTCTGAGATATCTGCAGCCACAGGAAGGGAGATGCAGCAGTGGCCATGCAGCCCCTGTGCTGTGTAAGTGACCCTGGCCCCACCACCGTGTCCCCTCACCGTCCATCCGGGAGCTGTCGCTCTGGCTGTCAACGTCAGGGATGTTGACCAGGAACTGCCGGTGGTCACGGAGGATGAGCAGGGTCAGGATCCCCTCTGTCTGCTCAATGAGCTGCTGGGTTTCAGCCAAGGACATGTCCTGGCTGGCTACTCCATTGATCTGGAGGGGCAGAGTGGGAGGCCTTAGGGCACCTGCTCCTGGGAAAGTCACCCCCAGGAACACCCGACGGGGATGGGATACTCTGACGGCCATCTTCCTGGTCCCGTCCCAGCTCCTCCAGGCCAGCCCTAGCTCCTGCAGCTTCACCTATTCTGTGTCCCTGTTCCTGGCTGCTTCCCAGTGTGACCTCATTTTGTACAGAGGAAGCATTAGCATGGTTTGTTAACACCCACTTCCACCTGCCTGGGGCTCTACCCACAGGCAGGATTGCAGGACCCCTCAGACACCTGAGCCTCAGTCTTCCTTTGCCCTGGGCCCAGCACTGTCCTTCCATGCCCTAGCCTGATGCAGGGAGTCAGGCCCCAAGCAAGCCCTGGGGCTGAGATCTCCCTGAGTGGTAGCTGCTTTTCCCAATAGACTGTGGGATGTAATCCCTTCTGGTTACGCCAGAGTCACTCTGGCATCAGATCCCAGCAGCCACGGGTCTGCCTGGACCAGGTGTGCAAACAAAGGGTCTCCCTCCCATTTCCTCCTCCCCAAATACTTTAAGCATTGTTTTATCTGACAAACACCTGTGACTGTCATCCAGTGGGGACACAGACACACAGTGGGGGACCACACACCGTGGGGACAGTGGGGTGGACATGCCACTAGCCCTGGCAGCAGGGAGGTGGTCCCTGGGGCAGCCAGGGGGGCTGGGGCAGGGAGTGGGCACAGGCAGAACTGCTTCCAGCACGGCCGTGGCTGGGCCCTGGCAGTGACACCAGCCAGGGATGAGCCCTCCAAAGAGGAGCAGATGAGACTCCCAGTGAGTGCCCTGCACCCCGGGGTCCCCATACCTTCAGGATGAGGTCTCCCTCCTGCAAGGAGTTGCCCTTGGCTGCCAGCCCGCTCTCCACTATGTGCTTGATGAAAAGCTGACTCCCCAGCTTCAGGCCATACTCTGCACCAGAGAGAGCCATGATGGTAGTAGAGTCAGGCAGATGCAAGACCCCCTCCAGATCCCTGCTCAGCACCACCCCCACAAGCCCCGGCTCCTCTTGGGGTACCAGCAAGCCACAAAGCTGAGCTCTGTAGCCCCCAGCTGAAGGGAGGAGGTTTAGTGCACCCAGCATGGCATGCACTGTCCCCTTGCTGCAGCCAGGCCCTGGCACCCACCCAACTATCCCTGGGGGAAGGCATGGCCAGAAATCGGGCAACAGATTGACCCAGGGACAGCAAGAGCAGGAGGGCCTCACCCTCATTCTGCTTCTGCTTCACCAGGACCGACGTGATGGGCTTCATTGGCACATCCTGGCACGGCAGCCTCTTGAAGCCTGACACCAGGGCCAGCCCGTTGGTGTCCCCGTCCTGGCCAAAGGAGAAATGTCGGCCCTGGCCTCTCTGATCTGAGCTACTCTGCACCCAGTGGCTGCTGTCCTGGCTCCGCCTCCGGCTCCGTGACACCAGCTTGTGGTGGCGACGGTCATCGTGCTGGTGGCCAGAGCTCCTCTCGCTGGATGAGTCCCCATCGTAGCCCTGGCTGTGATCCAGGTCATCCCGGGAGCGGTGCAGCCTGTACTCCTCATCTGAGTCGTAGTGCCGCGGCACTGCGGGGGACCCAGGGCTGCTCTTGCTCACAGGGAGGTGAATCTTCTTCGGTCTTTTCAGTGTCTGCAGGTGCACAGTGAGCAGAAGAGGATGGTGGGTACAGCTGTGTCTGCCAGGAGATGTCCTTGCAGCAATTCCCAAGCCCCAAACTTTTGGCACATGTGGACAGGGGACGACGCCAGGCCCCATCCCACCACAGAGCACACTCACAATGTTGGCGATCTTGCCACAGGTTTTAAGTGTCTGGATGGCGACAGAGGATGGGACGTTCTCCATGGAAAGGCCATTCACCATCACGATGTGATCCTTCTTCCTGGGACGGAAAATGCAGCTGAGATGCTGTCCCGGGCACAGCTCCCAGCCCAGGGAGCTGGTGGGGTGGTGAGTGTACCCCAAGGGATCCCATTCCAGCCAGGCAGGGCAACAGTGGTGCTGGCCCTGCCCCAGCAAGAGCAATTCTCCATCCTTCCCTCCCTTGCTGGCAGCAAGCACCCCCTCTAGCCCCATGTCCCCGTGCACTCACTGGAGCTGACCCATTGCTGGTCCCCCAGACACCACATCTGAAACAAACACCGCTGTGTCCCCGGTTGTCCTGTTGGGACGGTCACAGCCTCCAGAGACAGCAAATCCAAAGCCCCGGTGAGGGTCCTGGTGGGCGTGGGCAGAAGGGGGTCAGGCAGAGTTGACCCCACAGACCCCATCCCCTCCCACGGTGGGGCCACCCCAGGAGACACTCACCTTGCTCAGTGTCACCGTGTGCTGCTCCCAGATCACCATCTCCTCCATGGTGGCCACCCACCAGCACAAGCTGGGGAGGGTCACGGTGGCAGCCGGACGGCTGGGGGGATCTGACCGGCTCCGGCTCCTGTTCACAGCTGCTGGCCCCTTCCTCGATCCAACATCAGGCTGCAACAAAGAGCAGCAGCAAAACTGAGCCATAAGCACTAGGGACTGTGAGGCTGCAGAAGACAGAGCCCCATGGTGCCAGGACACTGGGACTGGCAGCTATGGCACACCCCAGCTAACCCAGCATGGCTCTGAACCCAGAACTGCCTCTGTGCACCATGACACCACCCCCTGGGGATCCATCTCCATCCCCTCAGACACGTGTCCATGGAAGGGGGGGTTTTACAAAGGGCAAGCACAGGACTCATCTGTCCATGCCATCCTCATGGTCTGATTCCCCTCTGTCCTCCTGGAGCTGGCAGGCCTTGGGCTGCTGCTCTGGATGGTGTTTTAGTGCCTGTCCACCCACTCTGGGCTTTGTCAGCTCTGCCAGCTGGTTTGGTAGCACCACTGCCCCAGTTTCACCATTTGATTTTTCTGGGTTTTTCCCAAATCCAGTGTTTTCCACCTAAGGCAGACGAGCTTGACTGACAGAATAACGTCCCTCTGAGGCTGAAACTTCTGGGATGGGCCCAGGGATCTCCACCAGCTCCTGGTTCCCTGTAGGTAGTGTCAGCATGAACCCAGAGAGATATGGGTTCCCAAGATGGTGGGAGACAGCAGGACCAGAGCCTCCCACCAGTTCCCGTGGGGTAGGATAGGGACAGGCCACTTTGTTCAGGGCCTCACAGAGTCATAAAATCATCAAAGCAGGAAGAGGCCTTCAAGATCATCAAATCCAACTGTCACTCCAACACCACCATAATCACCCCTAAACCATGTCCCCAAATGCCACATCCAGATGCCTCTTGAATACTTCCAGGGATGATGACTCCAGCACCTCTCTGGACAACTTACTCCATTGCCTGACCACTCTTTCAATGAAAAAAAATTATCTAGTATCTAACCTGAAGCTCCATTGGTGCAGTTTGAGGCCATTTCCTCTGCTCCTGACACTTGGCAGAAGAGGCTGATGCCCACCTCACTACAATCTCCTTTTAGGAGAGCAATGAGGTCCCCTGAGCACCCTTCTCCAAACTGCACACCCTCAGTTCCCATGGCACCATACGGCTGTGGTGTCTGAGGGCTCTGGAGTGGCTGTGCTCATTCCTAACAGTCCCCAACGCAGCTCAGCCACCCTCAGCCCTGCCAGGGATGCCCACATTGATGCCACAGGGAGCTCAAAACCTCCACAAGCCCTTTGGGAACTGGCCACGGGGCAGCTTTGGTGGGACAGAGACGCCCCGGGGGCAATGCTGGGGTGATGCCACATGAGGGATCTGGCAGCGGGCAGCCAGCCCTGGGCAAGTGAGGCAGCACAGCCCTGGCACAAGGACAAGGCAGCACAGCCCTGGCACAAGGACATCCCGTGGGCAGCCCTGGCTGGAGCGGTGCTGAGGCAGCCGGGGCTGCCCCCAAAATGAGACCAGCCTGAGCCCCTGAAATGAGACCCAGCCCACTGCAGCCCCGAGGAGGGCTGGGGGAGGCCTGGGCTAATCATTCACCCGACAGGCAGGCTGCAGCCACGGGTGTGGAGGGCAGAGTCCCCTCTGCGTCACCAGCTGCCGAAACCAGCCTGAGGGCCTCCCTGCCACCCAGGGATACATGGGACCAGGGGGCAGATGGGGCTGGGCAGGACCCCATTGTGGCAGCACCCACTGTCCTGGCACTGGGAAAGTTGATAATGAACAGGAACTCCCAGAGCGGCATTGGGGTGGTTTCAGCTGTGTCACCAGTGTTGTTCGTGCTCCCTGGACACCTACAGGTGACACGGTGTGAGCTGTAGGACCAAGAAAGACCAACCTGAAGCAGCCAGATCATCCCCCTCCCCAGGGTGGTGACATATGCTGTGCCAGAGCCACCCCTGACGCCACCCAATTCAGGCCCTCAGCTGGCTCTCACTGTCCCACCACCGTGGTGCTACAAACTGGCCACAAACTTGCATTCCACTGCTGCCCGTTGCTCTCTCCAGGCAGTGGCTGGAGCAGCATGGGGATGGCAGCAGCTCCAGCGGCACAGGCAGTGTGTCTAGGTGCCACCAAGCCCCGTCCCTGTCCCCAGTCCCCCCCCCGCGAGACCTGGCGTAGGGCCTGCAGCAGCCAAAGGCCGAGGCCGGCAGCAGGAGGAGCCGGCTGAGCCGGTTTCCGACAGAAACCAGCCCGCACCTGGAATGGCCCCGCAGGGAGAGGCAGTATCTGGGCAGAGCTGACCGTGGCCCAGCCCGACACACCCAGCACCGGACACCGGCGGCACCGGGAGCCCCACGCCACCCCACACATGCACCGTGGCAGCACTTGCCAGGGGTTTGAAGCCAAACAAAGCTAAGCTGTGCTGGGGCAGCTCAACCCACGGCCAGGACCCCAGTTCGGGGCTGTGCCCGGCCCCGGGACAGCAATGAGCCGGGGGGTCCTTCATCGGAAAGTGACACACACAGTCCACCCCAGCCATGCACACAGCTAACCCCAGCACTCATAATGTTTCCCAACCCCTTCCCCTGACAGGGCTCCTCATCCTGAGAGCCTCAAAGCCTTCTTGGGGTCAGCAAAGTACCTGCTCTCCACCAGTGCTGCAAAACCACTCGTCCCTTGTCTGGTCCTGGCCATGCAGCGCTGAGGTCCCGGATCCCTCCAGAGGCTGCTCTATCCCAACCCCAAGAGCTGATCCCGACCCCCTGCTCTGGGAAAAGGTCTCTGGAAGGGCTGCCCCGGACCGAGGGCAAACCAGCAGCAGAGAGGTCCTCCAGCCCTGGGGCGTGGAGCTCCGATCCTCCGTGGTATCTCCCTTCTATGGGGCAGAGCTCCCGGAGGGTCACTAGGTCCTGGAGCCATCCAGGGAGGGACAAAGCATGGCCAGTTCCCCAGGTGAAAGCACGGCTGAAAGCCAGAAAGCAGGGCTGACGCCGGGGGACAGAATTAGGCACTCACCGAGCCTGGGATCCGACCAGGAAGGAGCTGAGCTCCTGGGCTGGTGGCAGTGGTGTCACTCCAGGGTGCCTTGCGTAACCCTTTGTGGCCCAGACTCTGCCTGCAGCGGGGAAGGAGCAGGAAGGGAGTTCCAGGGGCAGCTTCCCGGGCACAGCAGGTCTCCTGGAGGGCTGTCCCTGGTGTTCTCCACCGTGATGGTGGCTCAGCCACCTGCACTCATCGCCGTCCCAGCGCTGCACCGGGACAGACTCACAGGATGCTGGCGGTGGCAGTGCCTGCAGACAGGGGTTCCTCTGCCCCAATCCTTGTCCTGTCCAGGGAAGCGGTGGGACTCTGTCCCAGACTCCCAAACCCTCCCAGCGTTACCCATCGTACCAAGAGGGGACAGACACGGGGGCCAGCCTTGGGATCCCTGTCCTGGGAGGTGTGGGGAAAGCTGGTGATGGCTGCTGCCCCCTCTCCTCCCCTTCCCCTGCTCCCGTTCGCACCTGAGGACCAGGCCCCCGTCATCCCTCGTCCCGCGGGGCCGCTTTCCGGCGGTGACAGCGATCAGGTCCACGCCGCGCCTCTCCGCCTCCCGCCGGGGCCGGTACCGCTCCCAGCCCAGCGCCGAAGCGGCGTGGGGGGACCAGTTTCTGCGGAAGCCCCCGGCCCGCAGCCGCCAGCCCGGAGCCGGAGCCATGCCGCCGCCTGCCCCTCCGCTCGCTCCTCGGCACCGGCTGCTCCCGCCCGAGCTCCGCGAGGAGCCTGAAGCGGCTCCCGCCGCTCCCTAGGACCAGCCACAGTCGGGAGCCCCTCTGGCGGGGGCCGGCGCCGCCGAGCAGCCTCATTAGTGGCGGTGGCCCCGGCGTTGCCTCCCAGCAGCGGCTACCCATCCGGGACACGAGTGGCCCCGGGGCTCCGAGAACCGGCGGGGCCGGCCCGGGCTGACCCGCGCCCCGGGGCTGACCCGGGCCGGGCGGCGCCACTAGATGGTGCCGCGGGGCCGGGAGGAGCCGGGCCCCGGCTTGGGCTGGGAATCGACGGCGCTGAACGGCACCGGGGCCGCACAGGGAGGAGGGAGCGCGTCCGGGTTCCGGTGCACGGCAGGCCCGGTCCAGCCCGGCGGATTGCGCGGCTACTGGGAGCTCTCGGAGACAATTGGGGGCGGGGCGGGTAGGCATCACCCGGCCCCGGGAAGGCCCCGGGAAGGCTCCTGGAGGGCCCCGGTCCGGCCCCGGGAACCGAGCCGCGACGGGCCGGGGGCGCGCGCTCAGCCGAGCAGGGCGAGCCCCGCCCCCGCCAGGGCCCCGCCCCTCCGCCTGCGCCACGCCCCCGCTGCCGTGGCGACCGGCAGGCACCCCGCCCCCGGGAGCCCCGCCTCCGCTGCCATAGCAACTGGCAGGCAGGCCCCGCCCCCCGCGGAGACCCGCCCCGGTGCCATGGTGACCGCAGGCCCCGCCCCCGACCCTGTGGTGTTTCCCCCTCCACCGGAGGTGTCGCGGCCGCCGCACCGCGAGGGATCGGCGGGACTTGCTGTGGCGTCCCTTGTCCCTCCCCACCCCCGTCGAATCCCACAGCCCGCCGGTTATCGCGACAGCCCTCCGCCGCATCGCAATTAACTCCGGCGGAAAAGCCCCGCTGTGCTTCCGGCACTATTCGGGGCGTGTCTGGCCGCGGCGCCACCCGCGTTCTATGGTCCGCGGCGCTCCCAGGGTCCCCTGCGCCGCGGCCGGTACCCGGGAGGAGCGCGGCGGCGGGCGCTGGCCTCTCCGGGGCCTGTTTTGCCCCGGGGCTGCGCCTGCCCGCGGCCGCCATGGAGCTGGAGGTGCCTGAGGAGGCGGAGGGCTCGGCCGCGGCGGGTGCCGGTGCCATCACTCCGGAGGCCGGCGTAGGGGGACCGGACGCGTCAGGAGGTAACGCGCCGCGAGCACCGGGGGCCGCCCCTGGTTGTCCCCCACCCGGCCGGGCCCCGGCGTGTCCCCGTGTCCCGCCGGCTCGCAGTGGTTCAGCCCAGCCGTAACCCCGGCCGGGCCCCCCCGCGGGGCGCTCGGAGTGGTTCGGTCCAGCCCGCCACCCCTCCCCGAAGTGCGCCCCCCCCCCCCCCCCCCGACACCGCGTAGTCCCGTCCAACTGCTGCTTCCCTTCTCCCCCGGACCCGGGGTGGTTCCGTCCCCGGCGGGGACACCGGGGGACACCGGGATGGGGCTCCCTCGTCTCTGTCCTCGGGAGTCCCGGAGCTGCGAGGGGCAGCGGCCACGCTCGGACCACCGTACGAGGCACAGGCCGCCCACCTCCGGCGCTACTCCCAGCCCCAGAACCCGCCCCGGCTGGGCCTGGAAGGCCGTGGCGGGGCCGTCCTGTCCCGTCCCCTCTCGGGGTCGCTCCCCGGAGATCACAGGGTCGGGGGGCCAGACAGACCCTGGCAGCGGGGGCGGGGGGCTTTGTTGCCAGCCGGAGTCCCTCCCGCCGGAGGGGGCCCGTTTGTCAGGGCCCAGAGCGAGCCGAGCCCGGCAGCCGCATTAGCAGGAGGTTTGGGGTTCCTAAGTGGCAGGATGGATCCATGGGGCTGCGCCTGTGCACCTGCCCCCGCTTCCACCGCTGCCTAATTATTTTTAGTTCATTAACAGCCTCAGGATTGCTGGCTGAGCCGTGCTCGTGATGTTCAGCCCTGCTGCTGCCAGGCTGACACGTTCCTGCGCAGGCCCGACGCAGAGCTCCGGGCACCTGCCGGAGTCCGGGGGTGCTCAGAGGGCTTGGCTGTGTGATGACAGCGATCTCCCTGTCATCAGGCCTTTAAATGAGCATCATTAGATCTTCTGAGAACCAGCTAATTACGGTGGAAGTCGTGCTCGTTTCGCAGATGTCATCTGCCCTGCTGGGCTGTGGGTGTAGTGTGTAACTTTGGGTAAGGTGCCGAGGTTTGGGCTGGGGGAAGCTGTCCCCAGCTGTCCTGCTGCAGTTCCTCGGTGCTGCAAAGAAATGTGGGGGCTGGCAGCCTGCAGCCTGCCTTCCCAAGGCTGCTTGCTGTGCTCCCACACACCCTTGGACCTCTTTTTGGGAGTGTTCTCCCTGCACAGGCAGGGGTGGCAGGTGATGCCAAAGGAGTGAGAGAGACCCTCTTGCTGATCAGTCACAGAACAGTTTGGTCTGGAAGGGACCTTAAAGCCCATCTTGTTCCACCCTTCTGCCACAGGGAGGGACACCAATGAACAATTAAAATATTGTTTGTTCTTCTGATTTCTCTGTCACATATCTGGTTTTTGGGGAGGACAGGGGGTTGTTGCTCAGGACTGGGCAAAGTGTTTATGGAGACTGTTGCTCAGGAAGGGTTTAAGCAGGGAGAGTGTATTTATCTTCTTCCATGAGCAAGTAAATCTGAATTTATGAACGTGTAGGCTGTCTTACCTCTATGGTGATAGTAAAAAAGATGAAACGGAGCCAGTAATCTCACCAATGCTTTGATTTCTCAAGTCAAGTTGCTTACTCCTCACTTGGGTAGCGTCCAAACTGTGTCACTTGGCCTCAGCTGCTCTTGCAGCTGGAGCTCCCAGGGGGCTGGGGACAATGTGCACAACAGCAAATGAGTTTTTGCTGGAGAAGAGCAAACCCTGGGGGATGGAGGTGGCCTTTGGTGGGCTGTGGGAGGGCACGGCTGCACCCACACAGGGTAGGCTGTGCTGTGGGTCTGGGCTTGTCACTGTGCTCCGTGGTCTGAACTGGGTGACAGATCCCCATAACGCTGGTGCCAGTGCTGCTGTGTGGAGGTGTTGACGTGCCCATGACCGGCCTACATGGGCACTTTGTGCTGCTCCTCTTGTGCTGTTGATGAAGGGTCACCAGCGTGGCTGAAAGCTGCTGCGCGGTTCCTGGCAGGAGAGGAGGCACCTGGGTGCTGTGCTCTGCCTGAACAACATGGCAGGGTTAATCCAGACTGTGGGTCAGGACGGCAAAGACCTTCCCAAACCCTCAGTAATTATAGAAAAATTACCAGTTAGTCTGGTACAGGAGTAAAACTGCCTGGAGAAGGGCTGGAAGTCGGGGAGGCCTTGGCAGTAGGTTGACGTAAGGTACAGAGTGTTCTGAAGGGAACTTTTGGAAATCTCATGCTTTGAGGGAGAAAACCTCACTTATTGCCAGCAGCAGGGGTCATTCATGAACACACAGGCCTGATTCGTTCATTCCTGAGACCTTGGCTTCAAAGTTCTAAATAGTTTTGTGACCAGCTAGTTGAAAGGGAGTTTCAAAATCTAATGGGTGCAGATGCTTGCTGCGCCTTCTCCCTCAATCTGTACCGTCATGCCCTGGGGAGGGACTCCAGGGAGTGTAAGGGGCTGCTCCAGGGTTCTGGTGAGCTGTGGGCAAGAGCAGAGGTGGTGTGGGAAGGTATGGTTCTGTGGGGTGACAGGTGAGTACTGGGCTTGTTTAGGCTGGGGTGCCCTGGTAAGCAAAGGTGCGTCACCATTCCTCCAGCCAGGTGCAGTCTGGAGACACAGGGTCTGGAAACTTTTTATTCAAGGGTGGTTGGGTTATGGGAGAGCTGTTACTACAAAATAACTGGTACTGTCCAAGTGTTGGACAGCAGAACTGCCCTGCACCATCTCCTTTCTAAAGTGGGAATTCTCAGTTTAATGAGGAAGTAGAGTTGACTCAAAGTTGGATTTATTTCCATTGGTCAGGTCTCCTATTCCACAGGTTTCAGTCTGCCCATCACTTTTGGTCCAGAGCTGGAGCAGAAGCCTCCAATGTGTTCTTCAAGGTTGGATTCTAATGCTTTAGGGAACTGAAGTGGTTTAACAAGGATTCACACTTGTGTTGGACAACTGTCTTGCTGTACCTCTGGCTGAAGGAGCACAGTGAAGATCCCAGCCCCAGCCAGGGACAGCCAGGTGTGCTGTGTGCTGGTGGCACCTGTGTGGCTGTCTCCAAAACACACAGGAGAGCGTTGATTGCGACAGCCCAGGAACAGGATTGCAGCTCTTCCCTCTCAGCAGTGATAACTTTGAAGTGACTTTTGAAGGGTTGCTGGAAGCAATTTTTTCAGTGAGCAGATTAGAGATAAGAAAAGAATTCCACCCTGTGGGGCATAAGCAGTTCAATTCATACCAACTCGATGGAGAGGGGAAATTGAAGAGAGCTTATCAGCTTGAGGAAAAATCAAATGTAAACATCATCCCCAGCATGATTATGGTTCACAGCTTAGTTGGATGTCACATGCCTCTGTGGCGTGAAATGGTGCTGGCGAGGATGATTACAGAGGGAGTCAGCCAGGCAGGAACAGGCAGAAAAACACCCTCTGCCTTGAACTCTTAAAGACCCTGCAGTCACTTCACAGTCAATAAGTCACAGCTCAGCTGCAAGGAGGGAGGAAGGCAATGAAAATAGAATTCAGGCTGCTCTGGCAAATTAATTGTTCTTTAAGATATGAATCGGCTGGAAGCACGTGGGGAAGCTGGGATGGTGGAGCCTGGGAGCTGGGAAGGGCAGTGTGCGCAGCAGCAGATGTGGGCACTGCCCTAAAGATGCTGAGCCTGCCTGTGTCGGTGTCAGGGCAGGCTGGAGAACGAGTTTCCGAGAACACACAGGACGGGGAATGATTAGTCTCATTTTCATTAACCAGCACTTGGCATTGACCTGTGTATAACAACCCATTCCACCACTGCTGGGGCTGAGCTGGCAGAGCTGCCACTGCCTCATCCCACTTGGGAGGCACATGGGCCTCTCTGGAAGAGCTCTTCAGGGAATGACCTGAGTGGATTCAGTATGAACAGTATATAATTTGAGAACTATTATTGAAGTGATTCACTGACATGACCATTATGGGCTCTTGCCAGATGCGCAATCGTAAGAAATGTGGTCTTCCCATATAAGGTGGTTCTAGCCTGAAAGGCAGCAGCAGGAATTCCAGCACTCTCTTCCTTCATGGACACATCTTTCAGTTAGCACCAGTTGACTCCAGAAATAGTCCTGCCATGGCTGTGTGATACCCTGATAAAGACTTGAGAGCTCTTCTCATCACTTGCTGCTCTTCAGCTTTGTTAGTATTTGATTATTCCCATCCATCCTTTTGGAGCTGCCAAGCTTATTCCCATGTATCATAATTAATCTCTGGAAGCCTGGCAGGGTCCTCACTCCCGACATGGATGCAGTACAGTGTGGTTCCTGGGAGCTACTGGTATGTGATCTGTTCATCTGAGCGTGTGGGAGCTGCAGGTGTTATGTGGGGGTCACTAACTTGGGGCTCAAAAAGCAGAAATCACCACACCTTTTGCACTGCACTGGGGAATGTCAGAAGCAGAGCAGGAGAGGGAAATATTTGCTAATCCCAGTGCAAGGAGGGTTGCCTTTGTTTAGGTGGAATTGAATGCTCAGTGCTCCCATCCACAGCATGGGGAGGGAGCTGCTGGCCATGTCACTAGCCTGAGATGCTCCCTCTGGAATCCTGGCTGCAGGAAAGTGGGAGCCAAAGCAGGTCCTGCCTTCCCCAGATGGTCTGATCCCATGGATGTACTCTCACAGATCTCCCCTGGATCTCAGGGAAGGACAGTGGGAGCAGCAGGTGTTGGAGTAGGCTGCCAGTTTTGGACACACTCTCTGGTTTAACACAGAGGCCTTGGCACCTCCTTTTCTCCAAGACGCTTATGTTGGGAGAGTGACTCAGGATGTTTGAATCATAGAATGAAAGAATAGTTTGGGTGGGAAGGGACCATCTCATTCCAATCCCCTACTATGGGCAGGGACACCTTCCAGTAGACCACGGTGCTCCAGGCCCCATCCAGATTGGCCTTGAGGCTCATAAATAGCAGCAGAACAGCAGGTGGCAAGGTGGGGTATTTCCTTTCCCATTAAGTCTTTCCAAGTCTCTAACCAAGATCTCTGGTAGTCCCCTTTGCTTTGTTTAATAACCCAGTGACAGTGTTGCTGTCCTTCACTCATCTCCCAGACCTACAAGCTGGGTCAGCTCATGAATGTGCCCAACAACATAATTTTTTTGTCACATCAAACTGATTGTGTGATCATGTCTGTGGGCAGAAGCATTGTGCAGGTGCAAAGCCCTGGTTGTTTGGTGTGGATTCCCTGTAAGTACTTACTGTTAGATAGATAGACACACCTCTGTGGTATTTCATCATTTCTAAATCAATGGTGAGTGCAAGAACTCAAAGGAGAAAAGTACTGTTGTGTTCTGTAAGTCTTTGGCAAAGTAGAATTCCTGGCCCAGTGTGGTCTGGATGTTTGCTGCTGGCTGAGGGTGCCAGCACAGCCGCTTGTGTTTTCCTGGAATGCTGGGGTGAGGACACGCGCCATGCTGAGCCCCTGCTGCTGCCATTCTGCCACGGGAATGCACTCACAGGCAGGAAAAGGCATGAGCACAGCTGAGAGGAAATCAAGGCACTGCAAAGGCCTGGGAGCCAAAGGCTGTTCAATGCTGAAATTAAACAAAAGCACAAGAAGGAAGAGGATCATGTAAAAAGCCAAACTTGTGGCCTGTGTGAAGTGTGCTTGGTCTTGATCCCTGGCAGCGCAAACCTCAGCAGAGCCCAGCATTGCTCACCTGCCTCCTGGGGAGCATGTCCCAAATGGAAAGCAGCTGCTGGCTCTCCCAGGCTCTCCCTCTCTGGGGAGAACTGAAGACTGAGTCTATGGACAGGGGCCTGGCTTCTCCAAGAGCCTTGTACAAGCCAGTGATCATACAGTGATGTTGCGGCTTTTCCTTCTTAGGTAGGTCTTTGAAATACTCACTTCCTAAGCAGCCTGACACTTGTTTATTTAACCTTTTCAGTGATGGCAACAGCTGGGTTAACCTCCAGACTTTCTGGAAAGCATTTTTTGTAATTAAGAAGCTTAAAGTGATTAGAGCAGCTTTTCTGTTACTTTGTCTCCTCACCCACATATTTAGCAGAAAATGCTGTCAACCCCTAATTAAGTGTCATCGTCTTCCATGGTGTGTTCTTGTGGCTTCCCCGGCTTACATGTGGGTTTTGGCACTGTCTTGTGGTGAATTACCAGACTGAGTCAGAGGACATGCTGTGGTGGGGAGGAAATCTGAAGCTGGCAATGTGCTCGGTTGCCCCAGTGTTCCCAGCCCTGCCCATTCCGCTGGTCACCACTTACCATGACGTGTTTTTATCTCACAGCTTTGGGGAGAGGCCACAAGTCCCTTTGCCTCTCTTCCAGCTTTCTTTGAAAGCTGCAAGCTTTCAGCTGTAACAAGCATACTGCTCTTTTCTAATTCTATTGAAAAAACCACAGGTGTGTACAGCTAAGGAGTCGGTGTGTAATGTGAAGGTTTCTCTTCAATATTTACTGTAACACAGAAGCAGGCTGGAATAATCCACATGTGTAGAAGAGCTGTGTTCTTTTATAGTGTGGAGCTGGCATGTTCTTTACAGTTGCACCTCTGGCAGATGCCTATGAGAAGTGCTGTCCCTCTGGATAGCTTTGGATCTGGAGTTGCGGGAAATAAACTTTGCTGTGTCCAACCACTGCCTGTGCAGTTTGCATTCAGTGTGAGGAGTGTAAATGCTTTGCAGACTCATCAAGGCGGCCCAGTCCTCATGTCCTTTGTAATCAGCAGAGTCTGCATGTTCTCTTTGCAGAAATTGCTACTAGAGAGGGTGGAGAAGACTTCCTGGGAGAAAAGAGAAGTTGTAAACCAGCTGTTTGCCTTCATCGTTGAAGACCTGCCTGTTGCATGAGGGGTGTTTGAAAGGCTAGGGCCCACGTTCCAGGAGCACAACTGTGGCTGCTCCTGCTGCCCAAGGCACTCCTTGAACCAGGTCATGGCCCGGGGTTTGTCACAAGACCAGCCTGGGCACATCCACGTCCATGACTGAAAGGGCCTGGAGATTAGCTGAACATGGGAACAGCACAGGCAGCAGCTCCTGTCTTTGTTCTGGGTGAAACAGCTCAGTGTCCTGAACTGAGAGGAATTAATGGATTACAAGACAAGGGCAGCTTTGCCTTTTTTGTGGTCATTAAAATGCAGCAGTGCTGTGGGACAGTGCCACTGGCTGGTGGGGAGCTCGGTCAGACTGGTCAGACTCCACCAAGCTCAAACGCTGCTTTTCACTCTACTGCATAGTGTTCACCTCTCCCAGCCACGCTGGGGAATGAGGCTGGATTCAGCTTCTGCCCTGTGCTCTGGCTGCTGCTGTTAAAGCTTTCCTGTTTCTGCTCCCCTGTGGGATTCTTGCATGGGTCTTGGTGGCTCCTGCAAAAGGAGTTTTCGTGCTCTGAGGGCCTGTTTAGGCACGGCAACTGTTCACTCTTCAGTTAAACTCAGTAATGTTTTTTCGGACAAAGCTCTGTCAAACTGCTGACTCTTCACATTCAAGTTGTCTGCATTCCTGTATCGTGGCAGACACCTCCTAATTTCTTTTCCAGAAGATCTGGTAGCGCTTTGATTGACCTCAGCCATCTCCTGAAGAAAATGCAGCTCACCAAAGGAAGGGAGTGCTGGGCTGGGAGCCAGTCGGGTCTCTGCTCTTTCACTGAATTTAGTAAATCAGAGTAATTTCCCAGCTGTTTCATGGTTTTTTTCCATAGGAGAAGTGTTCTGCTGCTTTTGGGGCCAGGGACGTGAGTTCACAGTCATTTAGCAGGGCTGGTGTTAGAAGCATATCCTTAGTGTGACCCAAACTGGGCACATCAGAATGCTGCCATTCAAAATGGGTGTCTTGGATGTGTCAGACTGTGCTGGTGACCATGTTGTGCTTCTGCAAGAGTAGAATTAGTCAAGACTGTTTTGCCTGCTCATTTGCTGCCTGACAAGATGTTGTTTAAATTGCTGGTTAGACTTTTCTTTCCCTTGGTGTTTGCTGTTCTCAGTTGTTGTTTTGTATTCTGTCACCCCAAGTAAGTGAAAGTCTGGATTTCCAGTGGCTGAGGCAACCACTGAGACTGGTGAAGTGCAACCTGATGGAGTTGAGGACTGACACAGAAACTTGTGTCATGTCCATTGAAAGAGCATTGTTTGCAAAGTCAGTCTTTTGGGAATTCAAGCTTGATGCCCAAACTTGCTTTCTGCCTCCCTGGTTAAGGTTGGGTTCACCCCACCTGAACATCCCACCTGGGCAGAGGGGTCTTGCCAACCCTATGTGGGACAGGAAGGCGAGGGAAGAATGAAGTAGGTAGAATAAAAGCAAGTCTCCTGTATCTTTAAAGCTGTAGTAATTTAGGTCACCTTAATCTGCTCTCCCTCCTCCCCTTCCTGCGGGATGGGAGAATATCCTGGCCACCTGTGCTGCAGGGTGATGCTGAGGGGGGACCACCTTCGTCTTGCTGCTGTCGAGCTGTGGAGAATCCTGTGGCCTTGGGAGGCTTCTCTACCTGTTTATGACCTACCAAAATAATCAAATATAGCTCTCCAACAGTACAGTGAAACAGTGTTGTTTCTGTGCATGAGATGAATGACTTCAAGGTGATTTAATTCAATTATTTCAATTATTTTTTTGGGGTGGAATTCCCGATTTGTGGATGGAACTGTGATTCTGTTTTAAGGACAAGCATCCTCCTGAGCTTTAGGAATTTACCTGTTTTTTCACTAGTTATAGTTGGGCAGCAGCACAGTCACAGCATTGCTTCGGATGCTGTTCAGTGCTGGTCCCGCCAGCCCTCCAGTTATAGAGTTGGCTCAGAATGGCTGTGTATAGATTTTTATCTCATTCAAGGCTGTCTGAGCTCAGGTAGTTCAGGCCACTTGGCACCAACTTGAGCAACTCGAGTGGGAGCAATTTGGGTTGTTGCGTTGACAAAACTCACAAAGGGGTTCAGAGCACTTGAGTATTTTTATGTAATTGGCAAGTTTTTAGAGGTTTCGTGAAGTCCTTTCAAAGCTCAAGACTCATCTCCTAAGTCCTGTGAGGCTCCCAGCATACCGCAGTGCTGGAAACCACAGAGTCAGAATCTCCTGGGTTGGAGGGGACCCATGAGGATCACTGAGCCCAGCTTGTGGCCCTGCACGGGAGAACCCCAGGAATCCCACCGAGTGCCTGAGAGCATTGTCCAAACACTTGGGAACTCTGGCAGAGTTCAGGCTTAGCCACCAGCAGTGGTGTATCCTGCTTTGTCCAACACAGTTGATAAAATTTTGGGAGTCACAGCAGCTGAGGTGGGACATAGCTGGTTTCTGCCCTTCGAGCCTGCTTGGTTTTGTTACCACTTTTTCCGCAGTGGATCCCACAGAGGGGACAGCCCAGCTTAAGTCAGTTGTTACCTCTGGTGTCTGTTGATTTTATTTTGAGGGATTTAAGAAAAACCTTCAGGCTTGGCATAAGGCCTAGAAACGCACGCGTGCATTGCACAAAATAAAGTGAAGGTGATGAGCTGGAGCCTGCCGTGGCCGCTGGTTGGGTCTTTAGGATGTGCAGCTCTCTTCCCAGTGTAGGGCTGCGAACTGGAGCTCACCCTGGCTTTGTGACACTGATGGCATTTTCCACGTGGGTTAATGGGGGGAGAGGGAAGAGTTCTCTGCAAGGCAAAAGTGATGGACTTCGTTAAGTGCTCTGAAATATGAGGGAAGATCTGCCCGTCTTTGTGCTGCCTTGTCATGTTTGGCACGTTCTGTGACCTGGGCCAAGACACAAGGAAATATTGCCAAAGCCTCTGCTTTGAGCAGGATGCAGCAGCTGAGGACAAAGATGCTGCAGTAGTTTTTCTTTCTGTAGTTTCTCTGCACATCTGATGGACCAGATTTTCTGGATTTTTTCAGTATAATATTGTCCATTATTGCATTTTTCAAAGGGAGGGAGCTGGCTAAAATCCTCCTCTGGCTGAGTGCTCTTTCCCTGAATGTGCTGATGGCACTTCAGCAGTCACAGTCACTCCACTTGGATGCTGATGTGGAACTTGGTTGTCTCTCTGTGTTCTTGATTCTGCAGTTTCTGTCAGTGGAGCTGTTTCTGTGTCCCTGTGCCAGGATGAAGGGGTGGTGTGCTCAGTCCCACATGCAGCCGAGAGGGCAGATGTAATACCTGAAACCATTTGTCTTCTGTTTAAATGCCACTTTTAACTGGGTGTCATCTGCAAAGTGACAGTTTTCCTCCTCTCTGTACGTGTTGGGTGCCGCTCTCTCCATCTGGCTGGCTGTGTGTTGACGGGGGCAGTGTACAAAACGCAGAGCATTTGCTGGCAGAAATGCAAACTGTAGAGATGTAAAATAGTTCCTGACTTCTAAGCTGGAATAGAGAGAGCAAAAAATGAAGTCTCAAAGCTGTGCTTGTCACTGTTAATGACATGCTCAGTTACAGACACTTGCTGAGGAGGAATTCAGAAGTAAGGCCTTGGGTTTCACCTAACAGGTGGGGATTATTTGGGAGTTTAAATAGCACATGTTATGGGATGGTTTTTGTGGTTGGTGAGAACTGTTTGTTCAGTGATTAGAGCTGAAATCTGGAAGGTTAACAATTACCTTTGCTTAATGGAATGTTTTTTTCCCCTATAATTCTGATTTACATTACAAGACAATGAAGTTTTTCAGGAGGTGGATATTGTGTTGCATTTTGTAGCTTTTCACAGTTTCCTGGAATATCCTGAGCTGGAATGGACCCTCTAGGGATGCTCAGCCCAGCCCCTGTCCCTGCACAGGCACCCCAACACCCCCACCCTGAGCCCCCCTGGCAGCGCTGTCCAAACGCTCCTGGAGCTCTGGCAGCCTTGGGGCCGGGAGCATTCCCTGGGGAGCCTGGGCAGTGCCCAGCAGCCTCGGGGGGAAGAACCTTTCCCTGAGCTCCATGGCAAGCCCTGGCACAGCTGCAGCCCTCGCTGGCCTCCTGTCCCTGTCCCAGAGCAGAGCTCAGCCCCTGGCCCTGTGCCTGCCCTGGGGAGGAGCTGCAGCCCCGAGGAGCCTCCCCTCAGTCTCCTGTGCTCCAGCTGAACGAGCCGAGTGCCCTCAGCTGCTCCTCAGCCCCTTCCCCAGCTCCGTGTCCCTCCTTTGGGCACTCTCCAACAGCTTTGGGTCCTCCTGATCTTGTGGTGCCCAAAGTGCCTCCAGCACTGGAGGTGAGGGTGCAGCCTCATACTGATTGATATGCATATGGATTTTTTAAATTCCAAGATACTTCTTCTCAACCCAGCATCTCTTCAGGCTTAAATTAATTTTGATGGCAGAGAACTGCTGACAGTCTTTCTCCTCTGTAGTCTCAGAGGGTTGGATGTTTGTTTTCATTTCAGTATTGGGCAGGAGTCACTGGTGGATTAACTATCTGGGACACTCTTTTGAGTAAGTGGCTTCTGGACTGATAATGCCAGAAAATGCTTATTAAAGAAAATGAGAAACATGGCAATTTGGGAGGAACTTGGTTTAATATGTACAGGCTCTGGTTTTACATGGGTGGGATGGCAATGTGCTTCCACAGGGGATGAGATTTAAGGTTTATAACAATCTCAGAGACATACTGCAGCTCCCTGAACTCCCAGGTTTTAAAACACAAAGATTGGATTTATTTTTAATCTTTTCTAAACTGAAAACTGGGAGTGAAAGGAGGCTGGAAGTGCCCAACATGAAGAGCAAACTGTGACCTAGAGAAACAAGGTTGTTTTTTACAGCAGCTGAAGAAATTAAATTTAAATGCTGCGTTTTGCTGTGAAGTGGGTAAAAACTTAATCTATAAGGGTGAGGTGGGGTGAAAAATTACTTAGTTCAAGGCCTGTGGGAGGGAGGATAAGATGTGTCTGAATGGCAGCTGCTCATCTAAAGGAAAAAGCAGTGTGTTGCAGGCAGAAGTAGCAAGTGCTGCCCAGTGCTTAATGTTTTCTATTAGAGCTCCTGCTTTTGACTTGACAGGAAAACAGTCTCCAAACCTCCTTTGCCTTATGACTCGCCTTTAAGTGCAGGCAAAACCAATGCACCCATTTTGGTGAAGAGGAAGCCAAGACTGAAGCCCATCCAAAACTGTAGAGCTTGGTCAGGCCCATCCTTAAAAGGGGCTGCAGTACCTGCAGGATGATTCTGCTTCATCACAGCTGCCTTCTCCTGTTCCCACGGACACATTCCCCCCCTGCTGCTCTGAGCCTCTCAGCTGCCCTTCTGTGCTGTGTGAAAGGAGCTCAAACCTGCTCAGCTTCCTCGCTGCGGCTGGGGAGCCCCGCTGCTGGGTGGGACAGAGCGGGAGGCTGAAGCCATCTGCTTTGGAAGGAGGCTACTGGATTGGGAGCCAGGAAATGGAGACCTTAAGCCATAAGACTGCCCGTGTCAGCCTGCAGAATCCTTTATTCCCCACTGAGAATTGCTGTGTAAGTGTTGGCCAGCGTCACTACACACCTCTGTCTGTTCCTGCCTCCACCACCACCACCATAAACCAGAAAGCTGGTGGTTGGGAGGAGAAGCCTGAGCACACAGCTGGGTTGTCCTTCTGGAGATGCTTTTTGGAGGGAATATGTGATGTCGGTGTGCCTGGCTGTGGCTTGTGTTTATCTCCAAACAGAGATTGTGCTGTTCCCCCTCTCTTTTGCAGGTCAGTGGTAGTCTGTGTTTGTTTGATCCAAACTTGTAGTGTTCTGGTTCAGGGAAACAAATTTATTTCTTGTTTTATTGAAGTCTTAGCAAACAGTGTTAAAGAACTCGTGAGGTTCTTCTGTGTAGTTCAGAAATGCTAAGCTGAAGTTCACTCCATGCTGCTGGCTTGAGTTGTGTGGCCAGCAGGACCAGAGCAGTGACTGTCCCCCTGTGCTGGGCACTGCTGAGGCCCTACCTCAAATCCTGGGGTCAGTTTTGGGCCCCTCACAACAAGAAGGACATTGAGAGGCTGGAGCATGTCCAGAGAAGGGAACAGAGCTGGGGAAGGGGCTGGAGCACCAGGAGCAACTGGGGGAGCTGGGGAGGCTCAGCCTGGAGAAAAGGAGGCTCAGGAGGAACCTTCTGGCTCTGCACAGCTGCCTGACAGGAGGGGACAGCTGGGGTGGGGTCAGGCTCTGCTCCCAGGGAACAGGGACAGGAGGAGAGGAAAGGCCTCAAGGTGGCCTAAGGGAGGTTCAGGTTGGCCACTGGGAAAATTTCCTCACTGAAAGAGTGATCAGGCCTTGACAGGCTACCCAGGACAGTGGTGGTGATGATATCCCTGGAAGTGTTCAAAAAACAAGTAGAAATGGCACTTGGCTGTATGGTTTGGTGGCATGATGAGCTTCAGTCAGAGGTTGGACCTGATGATGTTGACGTCTTTTCCAGCCTTAATGATTCCATGATTCATGTGACATCCCAAGTTTTTCCTTGTGTTGGGCAGATGCTGAGTAAAGCCCTGAGAAGGGCACAAGTTGTTCAGGGCTCTGTTTGAGAACCTTGGAGACCAGAAGTTGTTCCCAGTTGCATCTGAAGCTTACAAAATTATTTCAGTGCACATTTATGAGCTGTGTAGGCAGCCAGCCTGGGCTCTTCCTGAGCTGGTCACTTGTGCTTTTGCAAAGTCAGTGTCTTGGGAATTCAAGCTTGATGCTCAAACTTGCTTTCTGCCTCCCTGGTTAAGGTTGGGTTCACCCCACCTGAACATCCCACCTGGGCAGAGGGGTCTTGCCAACCCTATGTGGGACAGGAATAGTCTTAGTTGTAGTCAGTCAATATTCTTTAGTTGTAGTTCTCTCTGTTTAAGGCATGCCTTTCCTCCTCCTCTTCACTGGAGAGCTGCCCTGAAACCCACAGCACAAGATCTGGAGGCTCTGGAAAGCTGGGAAGAGAGCTGACCCAGCTGGCTGGGGTTCAACTCCAAGGTAACTTGTCTTTCATCTGTTAAGAGACATCCTAGAAACCACATCACTTCAGAGAGACCTGAGCCCTCCTCTGTCCTGTGCAAGTGCAGGAATACCAAGGGTGAGGCACATCCCATGGCCTCTGCAAGCTCAGCCCAAGCTGGTGCTGCTCCCAGAGGGGTTTGTGGCTGTGCTGGGTACAAGTGTGTGCTCAGCCTCAAGGAAAACAGTGCCAGCAATCTGCAGGGTCCTCAGCACCTGGAGGCCTGCAGGAGTTTAGGAGAACAAGCTCAGCAACAGCCTCAGTTCTGCCTGAGCAGCACCTTGGGAGCCTGAGTGCTCTTTTGGATTTTGCTCTTTCTTCTTTTGCATCTTTGTTTGGGCACATACCTGTGCAGAGTCTGGAGATCTGGTTCCCAAATGAATAAATAAATGGGCATTGCTGCACTTGGTTAAATAGAAGTAATAAATTCCTGGTTCAGCCTCTTGAGTGCAAGTCCTCCAGGCCAGGCTGGAGAAGCTGCTTTTCTGCCCTAGCTTTGAGCAGGCTGCAGATCTGTGCCAGAACCAGCTTGTCCTTCAGCTCATGGCTGCCTGCACTGTAGGAGGCTGTCCCTGATTGCTGGTGTAATGCAACTGAGACATCCCTGTAGCCCAGCATGGGCAGCAGGCTATCTCTTCATGCCCTCTTTGTGTGTCTCACCTGTTTGAATTTCCTAGTAAGAGCTCTAGAAGTATTTTTTCAAATGTCATTGTTTTATAGGGATCTTCTTTTCAGCTCCTAGCTGAGTCACTGGCTACCATGCTATGGCCAGGATCCCAGGGAGAGGAGAGACTTGCTGAAAACTTTGAGTTACGATTTTTGGCAGCACATTTCATCTTTGAAGCTTGTTCTGCTGTGGTTTGTTTTCTTCCATCTGTTCAGGTGCCTTTGTGAGAGCAGAGTGGGAACACCTGACCCAAACACTTGAGTCACAGAGAGCAGAAGGCCTTGGCTAGGCCGGTGAGAAAAGAACATGGTAATGAGCGATAATGTAAATTTATTCTTAACTTCCAACTCCCCACACCTTGTGTCAGTAGCTTTTGCCCTGGAGATCATTCCTGAGTCTGACAGCACAGTGACCTGTCTGTCCAGAGCTGCTGCGGCTTTGGGGAATGTTGGCTCACAGAGCCCCAGCTGGAGTCAAGACTGGAGGCTCAGAACCCCTCCTGGCTACCAGTCCCCTCAGTCTGGGGAAGAGAGAAGGTGTTGGCAAGTCTAGAGAGGGGAGTGATCATGGACTCACAGAATAGTTTGGGTTGGAAGGGACCTTAATGCTCATCTTTTTCCCCCGCCTGCCATGGCCAGGGATGCCTTCCATTAGACCAGGTTGCTCCAAGCGCCATCCAGCCTGAGCTTGAGCACTGCCAGGGCTGGACAGCCACAGCTCCTGAGGACATCCTGTGCCAGGGCCTCACCACCCTCACAGCCAAAAATTTCTTCCCAATATCCCATCTAACCCTGCCCTCTGGCAGTGGGAGCCATTCCCCCTTGTCCTGTCCTTCTAAACCCTTGTCCAAAGTTCCTCTCTGGCTCTCTTGGAGCAGCTTTAGGCCCTGCAAGGGGCTCTGAGCTCTCCCTGGAGCCTTGCTGAGGTGAACACCCTCAGCTTCAGAGCAGAGGCCCTCCTGGTCTTGCTCCAGAGCTCCTCTGGACTTTCTCCAGCAGCTCCATGTCTTGTTGGTGTTGGACCCCAGACCTGGAGGCAGCTCTGCAGGTGGGACCTCACACGAGTGGGGTGGAGGGGCAGAATCCCCTTCCTCAACCTGCTGGTCACAATTCTTTTGATGCAGCCCAGGATCCATCTGGATCTACCTGGAGGAAAGAATTTGCAGTAGCTGGGATGGATTAAGCAGAGTTTGCTCCTAAAGAGCTGGCCAGCCCTCACTTTGTTGTGCTCTGGGATCTGGATGGGTGGTGCAGGAGAGGCACAGGCAGCAAGGGTGGTGAGGTGCTGCCAGGCAGGCACAGGACATGCTGATGGGAAGCAGTAGAGTTGGAAGAGTAAGTTTTGAATGAGGCCAAGAAACCGGCTCAGATGAGCTGTATCTGTGGCCTGGAGAGCTTGAGTTTCTTTTTTTTACATCAGCAAAAACTCAGGATTATTTAGAAGTAGGTCATAGAATCACGGAACCGTTAAGGTTGGAAAAGACCTGCAAGATTATCAAGTCAAACCTTCACTGGATGTGTCACTGCTCTGCTTTTTTAAGCATGTTTTTTCTTAGCTTTGTGACCATTGGTACCTGGTCAACTTGAAAGCCATGTCTGAGTTGTGCAGAGGATGTGCTCTTTGAGGGCTGTATCACAAACTCACACTCTAAAAACTGGAAATGCAACCTAATGCTTTTTCCTGGACATCTGTTTTTGAAACAGGTAGAAGTTAGAGATGTCCCTGCTTCCTTTCCCACCCAGGCCTTGTCCTCAGCACTGGGATGCAAAGCTCCACATTGCAGTGTTGTCAGCAGCGCCTGTGGCAGCCTGGAAGTGTTTGGTGCAGGAGTTTTTTGGCTGCTCCCATCGGGCTGGGTACAAGGACTTATCCCAGTGACGTGTGTTGTACGTAACCTTGCTCTGAAATCCCCTTTCAAGTCTCCAGTGCTTGAGCACCCTCAGAAAATCTCTGTCAGGTGATGTTAGCCAGAGTGGAATTAAATCTTACAGGATTTAGCCAATCAGCTTTGGCTACAGGGTAAATCAGGAAATGCCCCACTAGTAAAAATCCAGGTGCACCTTTGGGATGTCTTGTGAAGGGTGGTCTGCAGTCAGAACAGCTGTTTTCCCTTTGGGGACTGCTGTTGGTTGGGATGCTAGGATCCCACAGATTTAAAGCTGTGCTGACTGTGGTGACATCTCTGTGTCCTGGTGTTGTGGTAGGTGATTATTGGGAAACTTCAAATAGATTTCCTTACTTTCTCTGACTGTAGTAACTGGAGTTCAACATGTGTTTTTAGAATGTCAGAAAATGGTGCATATCTTTCATGGGTTGCATTCTTGTATTCTCAGGCTAAATTAGATTAGAATAATTCCTGCTGGTGAGTGAGCAAGAGGGCCAGTCTTGTTTGAGGAAGACACTTTTAAATAGTGGAAGTTACGAATTATCTGGCCGAGCCCTCCTGGGGGGAGACAGGGCTGAGAGATGAAGCTGGGGAGACAGTTTGCCACTGTCTCATGCAGCCTGCAGTCCAGCTCTCGTGGTGTCTGCTGTGCTGCTGCTCCTGCAGGCAGCTGGAATGATTCTTTTGCATTGCCAGTGCTCCCCCCAGACAGGCTGAGCTCCTCTGCAGGATACCCAGAGAAGGAATATTGGAAAGGGAGCCAAGCTGATGTGCAAAGGCATCCTCCTGCTGTAGTTAAAGGGGGTTTGTCCTCTCAATAACAATATCCTGTGCTATTTATCAGCATAAGAAATTTTGGGATTGACCACAGTGAATATATCCTTTCTCCAGCTAGCAGTTCCCTGTCCTTTGCCTGGCACCTGCCTTGAAGTGCCTTCACAGAGCCAGCGAGTTCCAAAAGGAGCTTGGCTGGGGAAGAGGCTCCAGCAGCACTAATCCCTACCTGGCTGAGAGGTGCTGGGAGCTGACACTAAGCCCCAAACAGCCAAAGCCCTGAGCTGTGCCGTGATGGAAACCCTGGGTATTTGGGACAGAACAACTGTTCTGGCTGTGGCAGGCAGGGTGTAACCTCAGATTAGTCAGGTCAAGCTTCTCCCTCTTTATTAGTGGCATTGGGAGAGCAGCATACTGGAGGATGGAGGTGAGCCTCCTTCCCTGTGCATAGGTAGGACATGTTAAAGGTGCTGGATCCTGCTTCTCAGCACGAGTCTGCAGGCAGGGGGGATGCTTGGAAAATGAAGGAGGGAGGTGAATTCCTTCACTGCCTTGTGCTTCTCTGACCTGGGTTTGAGACGTGGCCCTCGGGGACCTTGTGGCAGCTGGAAACTCCATCTGAACACACAGAATAGAGTCCCAGGGGCTTCCTGGGGTCATATGCTACATTCAGGTCCCCAGTGATTTTGCAACACAGCTAGAAAGGCAACAGGAGGTTCTGTGTCCTCTTGCTGCCAAACCACACCTCTGGGCAGGCAGGAGATGCTGGAGTGAGCAGAGTCAGTGGGTTGTAACCTGCTAGTAGGGGATTTGAAGCTTATCCTTCCCTTGAACAAAGGTAAGGGCAGCTGAATGTTGCTCTGACTCTTCTGGATGATTGTGAGGAATGTGGCTTCAAAGTCCTTCAGCCTTTTATAGCCTTGCTCTAAATTGGCGTCGTGGTTTTAGTGCGGCACCTCTGTGCCTGAGTGTCATCACAGGCACAGAACTGGCTTGGTCCTGCGGAGGTGACGCTTCCTGCTCCATGTTTGCTGTCTCTAATCCTGCTCAAGCTTTGTTGTGAGTGTGCTGGTAGGCAGACTGGGCTTGCAGGTTGTAATAAACAGCGAAGCCAGAAGATGGGAAGAGGCTGGCATTCCCAGTGCCACTGCTGGGTGTCTGACCTTGGGAGCCTCTCGCCTTCCTGCCCCCACTGCCCGCGGGGGACGTGCTGGGGAGCCTGTGTTCTTCCACTCCACAATCCTCCTGTGGCCGGCGTGTGGAAAGGAGCAGGAACACGGTGTTCAGATAAGGCTGCACCTTTCCCATGGAGCAGATGTTTGCCCAAACATCCCAGTGGATTGCATAATTACTGCGCCGAGCGGCTGCAGCCTGTTCCGCCGCTGGGTGGTAGCTATTGTGTGCTGCTTTTGATGAGATTTTTGTTGTGCTTTTTGTCACTGTGTCACACGCTTTGGGCTCAGCACTCCAAAATTGTCCTTTTTCTACATGCAGCTGATCCAAAACAAGACAACAAATCAGTTCTTTTTGAATTTCATTTCCCTGGTCTTGTCCTGCTTGTTCCTCACTGTAATTGGGCTTTGGTGCTGTAAGTGCTTTTCCAGGGAGTTGTTAAGGAAACGTTCCAGCGTGGTGATGTCCTGGCTCAGCTCCCTGAGGAGGGCTGCACCCGGGATGCTGCACCCGGATGTGGTGGCACCTGCAGCTGACGATGAGGAAGGGACGTGTTAACTCCCTGCTTGCATCTTCAGCTTCTGCCCTGCCTCTTGAGCTGAGATAAACGGATTTGAGGCAGAAAGAGTTTCTGCATAAACCCAAAAATAAACCAGGCTGGTAGATGCCTTTACTGCAGAACATCCTTTTGTGGCAGTGCCTGGCAGTGCTGATGCTCCATAAGCTGGAAGTTTGCTTTGATCAGCCGAGCTGGGCTGTAAAATACAGGTTCAGTGCTGATGCCTAGGAGCTAGCAGGGGAGCAGCTTCTGGAGTCTGGGGTCAGAAACCTGAGGGGGTGGCTGGGGCTCCCTGTGCCTGGCTGTCTCCACTTAATGGCAGAGCATGTCCATGCCCGGGGTGGAAAGGAGGGGTCAGCCGTGTCACTGCTCTCAGCAGGTAGCGCAGCAGTGCCCCGAGGCCCAGCCAGCACATTAAGCTCTTTCCCTTCCTTTGTACAAGCCATTTATTTGTACAAACCTTGCTGTTCCCATCCCCAGCATTTCTGCTGAGAAAAACAAGACAAAGGCCATGGGAAGAGTGCAGCACACAGAGCTGGGGCAGCAGATCCTGGTGTGCAAATGTCGGTTCGTGTGAAGGTGGCTCCTGTGTGCTTCAAACAAGGCATGGAGCCCACATGGGTGACGAGAAGGAGCAGAGGACAGGGAGGAGGTCAGGGTGGCTGAGGTGGGATTAAACAGGATTATTTATCTCTGACTATTCCTGGTAGCCCAGTTTGGATACTGTCCGGTGCTGCCAGCATTTCTGCTGCAAGTAGCTGCTGGACTTTGGATGCTGGCTAAAGTGTCCTGAGGAATGTTGAGCTACCTGTGCTGCAGGTGCATCAGAGCCAGGTCTCTCCTCCCCCTATATGCTTGCTCCGTGGGGATGGAGCCAGCATTGCCTGAGCACTGGGACAAATAATGGAGTGAACCAGGCAGTAGAGAGGGTCGGCTGGGTTTGACCAGCACCAGTTTTGTGTGGATGATCCCAAAAGTCAGTCAGTCTGGCAGTGCTGCAGGGAAAAATAGGTACATTTAGATGGTGAAGCTTTATGTAGGTTCTACATAACAAGCAGAATTTATCTCGGGTTGCTTTATTTCTGTGTTATTTCTCCAAGCTCTCAGATGGCAGGAGCAGTGATCCATACCCAGGGTGCTGAACAGCTACAGCTCTTTCTGCCAAGAGATGGCACATATAAGGGGGAAAAAAACCTAAAATTTTAATTTAATTTTGTGCCTTACTTGGTGATTCTCATCTGAATCAAATTGTGTTGAGTTATGGGAAGAAAATATGTTTAATGGTCAGAAGAAGGTGCCTGGGAAGGGCAGGTTGTACTCAACTGCCTTCTCTGGGAGGTGGCTCAGCCAGCTCCTGCTCCCTGTGGTGTCCCCTCCCCTCCCAGGACTGCCCTGTGCTGCTGCTCCATGTGCTGGGAGCTGGAGCCACACATGTGGCATGTGAGAAGAAATTCAGGGATTGCTTTTACCTGTGCCTTGAGACACAGCCTATGCTTCTGCTGGCTACTTGGGAAGTCCAGCTGGCTGCTGCTCTGGCTCAGGGGCTGCTTCCCAGCTCAGGAGTGTTTTCTGGCTTACAAGAGAGCTGGAGAGGGACTCTGCACAAGGGCCTGGGGGAATGCCCTGTTAGAGGACAGGGATGGATGAGATATTGCAAAGAAATTCTTCCCTGTGAGGGTGCTGAGGCCCTAGCACAGGGTGCTCAGAGCAGCTGTGGCTGCCCCATCCTCTTGGAAGTGTCCAAAGAGGGGGCTCAGAGCACCCTGGTCTAGTGGAAGGTGTCCTTGCCCATGGCAAGGGGTGGACTGAGATGAACTTTAAGGTCCCTTCCAACCCATACCATTCTGTGATTTGCTGAATCACCTTCCCCTGGTCTCCCTTAATTTTAATTGTTTTTACCAGCAGTCTTTTACAGGTAGTACCAGCGGTCTCTTTTGATGGATATGTTTAATTTCCATTCTTTCTGCCTGTATTTCAATAGCAATACATGTGTAGGGGCTTTAATTTCCACAGCTCCTGTCTTGGCATTCTTGTTCCTGCCTTTGCCTGTAAGGCATTGACTGAGCAAGTCTATATTAGGGGTCATATGGAACAGGGAATCATGTCCTGGTTACAGTCTCCACATCCCCTTATTGTCCAAGTGGGCTGCTCAGATGTGTCACATTGTCTTGTTCTCAATGGAGAAAATGAAAAAATTATATAGGCACACTCCTTTGGGACACCTTCCACCAGACCAGGCTGGGTGCAAGTGGCAAAACTGCAGGTCTCTGGTGTGCTGGATTTCTGGGAGAGTCATGCTCTTGCAGCCTCCAGCCAAGGAGCTTATGTAGCATTTCTGTTTCCATGTATTTTTAGTTCCAGTCACATTGTATGTCCTTATAAACCCTTAAATAAAGTGAAGCTTTTAGTAAAGATGCCACAGCAGTTCTGATCAGAGAAAGGAGTCCACTGGTTATTCGGATTTGTTTTGACTTCTCTAGGGCATCATAAAGCATCAAATACTTAAAATTTATAAATATATATCTGTGTATATAAAGAAAATTTTGTTATTAGATCATGTGGGCACTGCCCAGGCTCCCCAGGGAATGCTCCCGGCCCCAAGGCTGCCAGAGCTCCAGGAGCGTTTGGACAGCGCTGCCAGGGGGGCTCAGGGTGGGGTTGTTGGGGTGCCTGTGCAGGGACAGGGGCTGGACTCAGTGGTCCTTGTGGGTGCCTTCCCTCTCAGGATATTCTAGGGGTCTGTGATCTTAGATTAGGCTTTTGCTGGATTTTTGTAAACCTTTTAAGGAATTCCTTTCCAGTGGACAGAAGCCTCCAATGCCTGTTTGAGTGATGAAGGGTTTTGGCAAGTCAGCCTGCCTCAGCTGGTTTGGAGGGAATGGAAGGGACACCTTCCACCATCCTAGGTTGCTCCAAGCCTCATTCAACCTGGCCTGGAACACTTCCAGGGATGCAGGGGCAGCCACAGGTGCTCTGGGCACCCTGTGCCGGGGCCTCCCCACCTTTACCTCGTGGAGGTTTTGCTCCTCTGGCTGGTAGAGCTGAAACTTGAGCCCTTTCCTGTGCAGAGGCTTTCCAGGAGGAAATTCCTGCCTGTCCTGCAGGGCGTCAGCTTAGTGGTGGAGATGTCCAGTGTGACTGTGAATACAGAAAAAACACAAGTCAAGTCTGAGATGGAAATTGCTGAATACCACAACTGAAGTGTTTATTTCAGAGGCTGCATAGAAGCTCAAGGACTAGGACAGGGTCACTCGAAGCCCTGCACAGATGAGAACAGAACTGAAGGCAGCAGGTCAAGCATGCATGAAGTGCCTGGCAGAGCCCAGGCACAGACTGGAGGCAGGGCAGAAAGTTGGGGTTTCATCTCTGGGTTTCCCTCCTAGAGCCTCTCATCCCATTTCTGAGCACGGCCTGGTAAGCCACACCAAATCGGATAAGAATAATTTCAATTAGCTCACTAAGTGTCAAAACTTCCTGCAGCAGCGCTCCCGCAAACCCCAGCGCTGCCTCGTGGCTCAATAACCCCTGGAGCTGGAGTTAAATCAGATTTTGCCAGACCATCTGTCAGCTTGTTTGAGCCGAGCACAGCCATGTGTCGTGCACAGAGGAGCCGGTGGAAGATTTTTATGTTTTCTGACTAGACAAGTTGATTTTATAAAGCTGATTACTTTTTATTAGTGGTAGGGGCAGAGGGAAGTTTTGCTGGGGTTGCTCTTGCCCACATCAGGCATCACTTCCCCCGAGATCTGTGGTTCCTTGCCTCCAGTACCTTTCCTTTGTGTGGATGGTTGGTGTTGATTCCACATTTGGTATGTGTACAGCAGCAGACACTTAAAAGCTGGGAATGAAAGTGACTTGTGGTAATTATCACAAAATTAAAGATAATCTCCTGCTCTGGAATTGTGCAGAAACAAGCTTAGTGTAGCAGGAGAGCAGTGGCAGCCGTGCAGGGAGGACACGTTCCCCTGGCCCAGGTCTCTCAGCTGTGCTGTGTTCCCAGCTATTTCCAGTGCTCAGTCTGGAGCAGCATTAGCTCCTTTGGATTCCCCCATGGTCTGGAAGTGCTGCTTCAGCTTGTGCCCTGGAAGTTCATTAGCCAGATGCTCACTCAGAGCTGTATTTCCTGCTCTCCGGGCCATTGCAGGGTGTTTTGTTCAGAGATCACGAAATTGTGTTGGCTTAGGCCAAAGAGTGAATATTGCAGCACAGTTTGAGCTCGCAGTGGTCCTGAGCAATGTGGTGCTGCAGTCTGAGAGCTGGAGGAGTGACGGGGTTCATGTCCCTCCTGGTGTGTGTCACCCACCCGTGTCAGTGACATGCCCTCACCTGAGGGGCCTGGCCTGAGCCCGTGCCCGAGGGGAGCTGCTCTGCACCCTTTGGGGTCCCGCTCTGCTCACTTCTCTCTGCCCGTTTGCAATGGGATTGGGTGGCACAGGGAGTGGCATTTCAGTGGCTGTTCCAGAGGCAGGAGTTGGGCACAGTTTAAAAGAGAATAACAAGAAGCGACTCTTCCCGTGCCACCCTGGCTCTGCCCCGCAGGCCGTGCTGCAGGCCCGGGGGTGCTCTGCAGACAGCTCCAAATGCCATGTGACAAGACCTGTTTCACGTGAGGAACTGCCCAGTTTGGGGAGATCAGGATGTTGAGGCACCCGCGGCACTTCTGAGTCAGAGCAGCTTCATCTCCCCTGTGATCACCAAGGGGTTTTTGTTGGGTTTGTTGTTTATTTGCTTTCTGGAGTCCGAAATATTTTCCAAAATGTAACTGAGTCACACACTTCCCTGGCGTTGTCATCCCATTATCATGGAATCTTGGAGTGTTTTGGGCTGGAAGGGATCTTACAGCTCAGCTTGTTCTACCTCGTGCCATGGGCAGGGACACCTTCCACTGTCCCAGGCTGCTCCAAGCCCTGCCCAGCCTGGCCTTGGACACTGCCAGGGATCCAGGGGCAGCCCCAGCTGCTCTGGGCACCCTGTGCCAGGGCCTCAGCACCCTCACAGGGGAGAATTTCTTTGCAATATCCCATCTAACCCTGCCCTCTGGCAGTAGGAAGCCATTTCCCCTTGTTCTGTCTCTCCAGACCCTTGTCCAAAGTCCCTTTCCAGCTCTTCTTGAGCCCCTTCAGGTACTGATGCTCAGGTTCTTGCTCAGGCTCCTTCTGAAACAAGCCTGGAGCAGCATCACTGCTTCTCTTTGAGGGGGTTGAACAGGTACCATGGGTAAACCCTCAACGTTTTTCCTTCACCAAGTGGGGGGATGCAGCAGAAGTTGGGTTGGAGGCTCTTGGGCTTTTCCTGCTCTCCAGCCAGGAGAGAGAGGACATCCACTCCCTCCCAGAGAAGACCACCCCCTAATTTGAATGTAGATGAACCCAAAACTGCACTCAATGGTCTTTTGCAAAATTAAGCCCTTTCTGAAGGACTATGGGCTGCTAAGGATCTGTGCCTGTAGGAACGCTGTAGGACAGGGGCTGGGAGTGGCAGACTCATATGTGGAAGGCCTTAAAGCTGTCCCTCGAGTTTGTGTTCTGTGCAGGAGACTCCCCCATGAGAACTGGTCTGTGCACACAGAAGTGCTGGGGGGCTGCTGGGGTGGTGTGGGGAGCTCCTCTCCAGCAGCTCTTGGTCCTTCGTGGTCGCTCTCGGGAGCCAGCTGGGCTGGATCTCACAGTCCCAGGTTCCACACAGGAGCTCCCTGCTGTCTGAAATTAAGGAACTTGAGCTTGCAAACTTGAGCTCAGAAACTCAGAGAAACAAACTCAGGCTAGGAAATGGGTGATGGCCTCATGCCAGAGGGTTTGGGCCTGTGTTTCCAGCTCTGATTATATACCTAAAAGCTTAAGGCAAAACCCCCTGATTTCCATTGTTGGCTGTAATGGAGCAGCAGTGGCTTCTCCTGAGGCAGTGATAAAGGTAAATGATGCATTCATTTGTGTGATATATTTGGACATAGGATTCTATAAATATATTCAATTATCAATATAGTTTGTCAAGTGCCTTCTGAGTGGCTGGAAAACAGCATCAGGAGTGTCTCTCTGGATTTCTGTGTGAATCCAACTCTTCAGTGTAGTGTGGACCTATTGCTTAATGGGGCAGCAGAGATTTGCAAGACCTCTCTGCTGAAGCCTCTAGGAAATACTGTTGCTGGGGAAAAAATGTGCTTCTGAATATGAAATTGTTTGGGGGACTCCTGTACCATCAGATTCCTGCACTGGTGAAGCTGAAAACTGAGTGAAACCAGCTGCTCTAAAGGCTGGCTGTACTTGAAAAGACAAAGCTTTGAGCTGTTTTCTGAGAGTTTTGGTGGTTGGGTTGGGGGTTTTGGTTTGATGTCCCTACTTTTCCTGATGCTCTTCCCTTTTGTCTGCAGGTCTGGGCCCAAAGAAGACAGCCATCACTGAGGTGAGATGTGTAAAGCTGGGTTTGACAATCCTGTGTTGAGAAATGAGAACACAGAGCTCTAGGAAACTCTTCTGCCTGCCTTTTCTGAGCAAAACTGCATTTCAAAAGATTTATGATATTACTACAAAATCTGTATCTGTTATTTGGGAGAGGTAAAATTAGTGGCAGGTCTCTGGGGTCCCTTCATTGCATCACTGCAGCCAGAGAAGGGATGTGGAGGGATTGTGCCCATGATGTGGCCAGTTTTGGCTATGTGATCCATGATGTGTCTGCATCGGTCACTGAGGGCACCTCTTCCACACCAGCACCTGGAGGTGGGAACTGGAGAGTGCATGCATTGGGGATCCCCAGGCCTCTGTGGTGGGTCTTACCTATCATTGTCGCTGCTTTTAATGAAGGGATGGGACTGTTTTCTGGCTAAGAACGATTTATTGCTCAGATGAACATCAGTCTCAGAGGCTGTGAGATTTTAGAGGAGCAGGCAGTCAACCAGAGCTCAAAGTAGTCACAAGTTCTTTGTTACAAGACAATACATAACTTTCTAAACCAATAGACAATTGCCACAGGGTTTATTTTGCTTTTCTAACCTATCACCTTTACTTCTGCTGCACTGTGGATACTTTTATCCAGTGGGCTACAATCACACATATATACATCTGCTTCTATTATAACTTCTGAACTCTTAGCTTACTCTATACAACCACATCCCTACATTAGAAACCCTTCACTATCTCACCCAATACAGTTTCTCACTTACTCAAGGCATATTCTTACTTACAACTATACGAAAATAAGTTTATGGTTTTTCTGCTTAATGTCTGTGTATTGTATTTTTACATCAATCCCAGCTTATCTCAAGGCTGCAGATCAAACCCTCCATGCCTGTGGAAGTTTCTATTTTTTTGATTCCCACACTTAACCACTAGGAGTGAGTTAGGGAGGCTGTGATTTGTGAAGCCCTAAAACAGGGGAACATCTCCAGGGACTCATCTTCTCTTGTAGATATTCCAGGTCACAGGTTCTGAGTCATTGTTACCTTCTGGAGCAAAACTCTTCACAGTTGGCAGCAGGGAATCTAGTAGGAGGCTCTGTGCCTGAAAGCTGTTCCCTGAAACCCACACTCATGGTTTAGGGCATCATGTTCAAATGATTTTTGTTTGATCAAATTTTTTTATATCCCCCTTCCCATTCCTCACCTGTGATGAAGAGCATTTGTATACATGAACAGCAAAATCTTCCCAGAAAACTGCCTGGAATGCAACACTTGATTCTTTTGTACCTGCACAGGAATATGTGTAGTGGGAAGCTCAGCTTCTGTGGTTGCATCATTCAATGCACAAATAGGGCCACTTTTTCTTGCCCTGGAAACGGCCACAGGCAGAGCAGGAGACTGGAAGAGACTTTTGTCACTGCACTTCCTAGGATGGCAGTCCCTTCCCCTGCCTGTGAGTGTTCATCACGTTGGGAGGATGATGGTGAGCCATAGGCAAGGCAGGACAGCACAGCTTGGGCTTGCATGGAGTAAGATCCAGTGGCTTGGTAGAAGGAGAGGCTGAGCTGTGCTGCTGCTCACGGCTGCTGGAGGAGTGCTCAGAAGCAAGGCTGGCCCTGCCAATAAAATAGGGTAGGAAATGGGATTTTTGAAGGAGAGCTCAGACTGCCCCTTAGTATGAGAAGCATGGGCAGATTGACCAGAAATAACTGCAAGCTCTCGATCAAAAGCTGAAGTACAAAGAACTTCTTAGTCCGAGCAAATTTATCCATTGTCTGCTAGAGCAATTAGTTTGGAGCAGGGTCTGTGCAGCACTCAGGAGGGACAGGGATAGAACAGTGTCACTTGGGAAGTGACCTTGGATCTCTCTGCATGTTGTTCAAAGGAACATCCAAAGCTGTTCTGCAATGTAGCAAACCCCAAAATGGTGCTGGTCTCTAACCAGCATTTCTAACTTTCTGGTGGGCTCCAGGATCCATGGGGATCAGCTGGCAGAGAGCTTGGGTGTGGGTGCAGTGGTGACTGGTGGTGGAATAGAGAGTCCCTAAGGCTGCAAAAGGAGCTGCAGGGAACTTCCAACACCTGGTTACACTAGGCTCTTAAAGGAGCAGCCACAACCTGCTGCCTTCTTGGTTGGCAAAGAAAGGCCTAGGCAGGCTCAGAGGTAGGAGAGGGGAAGGGGACAGGAGCAGGTTTGTTGTCACCCTGAAGTGCTGGCAGTCTATAGTTTTGGCAGTGCTGGCAGTATTAGTTTTGGAGATACCCAGAAAAACTTGCAAATTTCTGGCTAGGCAGGCCAAGGTTGGCCAGGGCGTGTAGCTGCAAATGGCAGCCATTTTCTATGGGAAAAAGAAGTCATTTCCCCAGGGTCTGGGTATCAGATGAAAGGTGGTTTTTGGGGCTCTGAGGACTAGCAGGGTCCAAGTTTCTGGCGGTTTTAGTTTTGGAGAAATCCAGCAAAATTTGCAAATTTCTGTAGCAAATAGCATTTCTGTAAACTTCAAAACTTGTGGAAGAGACATTCCTGTGGCTCACCCTGTGTGGGCTCAGCCTTGGAATTGTAAATGGATGAGATCTTGCTTAAATGGATTATCTCAGTGTGAGTGGGGCTGGGCGGTCCCCATCAGCTGGCTCTGATCTCTCCAGCAAAACCCAAGGTGTCAGTGTGACACCTGAGGGCGTGAGATTTTAAGAATAAGTCTCTGTGGCTGTTTGATTTAATACATCACTGTTTTAAATCAATGGGAGACTGCAGTCAAGCACCAGGGGAATCTTGGCAGCTGGATCTTTTCCGAGCTCAGCATCTTCACTGGGGGCTCTGCAGCAAGCAGTGGGGGTGTCAGGTGGAGTGCTGCTATTCTAACTCATCTTCAGGGGTGGAAGCATAATTCAAAGAGCTTTACTTCCACCTGTTGGCATTCTGCAGGGTGGTCTCCAGCAGTACCATGAGCCCTGTGTGCAGTACAGTGTGGGAGTGTGACTGTGCTGCTCTGTATGTGCTCGGTGGCAGCTCAGCCTGTGCCCTGACTGTCCCTGTCCTCTCCTTGCAGGGCCCCTCACTGCCAGGACAGCCAGGCCAAGGAAAGAAGATTGGTCATCGAAGCGTGGATGCTTCTGGGGAAACTACCTACAAAAAGGTTTGGGTTTGGGGAGTGGGAGGTGGCACCCAAGTGAGTGACAGGCTGAGAGAAGTTCTGGCCCAGTAGTTATTAATCTGGTTGAGATTTTTATGCAGCACTCTTGGACAGCACAGTCCTGCAAATAGCAAATCTGAAGCCCTAATTGATCTCTTCAGCAGCTGGGTAAACTTGGTTAGCAGCATGTGGTGCCTGAGATGACCCCACAAAAGTCACAGACATGACTGCGCTGTAGTGCAGGGGATGTTATTGTGATTATCTGCTGTGAAATGCTCACTGACTGCTCTTTTCCTTTTGCCAGACCACCTCATCCACTCTGAAGGGAGCCATCCAGCTGGGGATTGGATATACTGTGGGAAATCTGAGCTCCAAGCCAGAAAGAGATGTCCTGATGCAGGACTTCTACGTGGTGGAGAGCATTTTTTTCCCAAGGTAAAGGAGAAGGAGAAAAAAATGAATGCATGAACTACTTCTTTTCTTCTCCTCTCTCTGATTTTTTAAGAGAGCTTCCATCTGTCTTTAGATCAGAGTTGCATGCTCTGAATGTTTTAAATCTGCTCCGTGATACACAAACAGAACAGTGGGAAGTGTTGGAATCTGTACTGCACTGGCCTGCAGGGAAGCACAGTGAAGGATGCAGTACTGTGCACTCCAGTTTGTTACCCTTCCTACATGCTTGTCTTCCTAGCTGTCCATCTAGAATTTCTTCCACAAAATCATAGCATGTTTTATATGGAAGCAACTCCTTCTGGGAGCTCTCTAACTGTGAATAAACAAAGCTCATAAAAGTTATGTTCTCTGTGTAAATATATTCTGCTTGGCAAGTGGTTGTTCCTTTAATCTCTGGAAATAGATTTTGGCAGATAGTTTGAAACCTGTTTTCCTGTTTTCCTACCACAGAAGAAAGGTGGTGGTTGTATTTCCAAAGATGCCTTTTTGCAAGGCTCAGTGCATCTGGAGCACACAGTGGCTTCGGTGTGACTGTCCTTGTCTGGTGAGTGGTAACAGGCCATGCCGTGTGTGTTCTGTGCAGCGAAGGCAGTAACCTCACCCCGGCTCACCACTACGCCGACTTCAGGTTCAAGACCTATGCCCCAGTGGCTTTCCGGTACTTCCGAGAGCTCTTTGGGATTCGTCCAGATGATTACTTGGTATGGATGTATTTTTAGATTTTGCTGTCTTGTCATCCTTTATTTACCTTTACCATGAGGGTGGTGAGGCCCTGGCACGAGTTGCCCAGAGAAGCTGTGGCTGCCCCATCCCTGGGAGTGTTCTGGCACAGGTTGGATGGGGTTGGAGCAGCCTGTTGTAGTGGAAGGTGTACATGCCCATGGCTGGGGGTGGGATGAGATGGGTTTAAGATCCTGTCCATCCCAAAACATTCCATGATTCCAAATCTGAGTTTGCTGAATGGCAGCTGCCAGCCTGTACTGGAAGGAGGCCATGACCTGCACACAGTGTGAGCTGTGTAAGCCCTGCAATGGGCTTCCCTCTCTGGTCCTTGTGGTAACAATAACTTACTGTGTTTACAAGCCAAAGGAGTTGTGTTCTGCTGGGTGCGACCCTGTAATGTCCCCTGCGACTCTAAGGACAAAGATGGGAATTTTTTCTTGTGTACTCACTGGAGAGCTATGTGAGTGTAGTTATTTTAATCATCTTAAAAAGACAGAATAAACCACAGCTTGTTCTTGTGCTTCAAAAGCTCCTCAGAGCTGGAAAGGCTGGTTTTCAAATACCTTGGAGTACAAGCTGTTGGGGCTTCAAGTGCCCTGTGACTGAATTTGGGCCCTTGCCTTTATGTGATGTCCTGTTCTGTGTGAACTGGGGAAGGAAACACATCCACGAGAGCACATCCTCCCCTTTTGGAACAGCCCTTTTTGTGTGACTTCACCTGTAGATAGGAGTGGTCACAGCTGAGCACCTGCCAGTGAAACAAACCTGTGCCAGTGCCTGGTAGGAGGGTAACAGTGATCTCCTCCTGTGCCAGCCAAGGCAGAGCTGCCTGATGGATGTGTGTTTAGAACTGAGGACAGGCAAGGAGTTTGCCTCGGTTGCAAAGGTCATGGCTCTGATTTGTTGTTTCTGCTTTTCCTGTCTCTTGTCTGCCACAGCAGCAAATGCCTTTAATTATGCATGAGATGATTAGCTTGATCAGGTCTGGGATTGTTAATCTGTGCAGAGCTGAAAGCTGTTTTCATTACATAATGATGAGCATTTAATTTATTGTTCTGATCACCTCCCTCTCCCCATCTCACCTCTCACTGAGCAGTTCTGTGATCCTGCCCTGAACCCACCTGACCCCTGCACTATCTGGGTGGGCACTGAGCTAAAAAGTGCATCTGCCTGCCTTGCTTTCTCCTTGTTTTTCCTCTGCTGCTGGGCAAGTCCTTATTTGAGGACCTGTTTGTGTCCTGATGACCAGACGTGCTCTCCCAGTTCAGGTCCCAGTGCAGAACTCTTTGCTGTGCTGGGCTCATCCCTTTTCATTGTACACCTGGGATAAGACTTGTAATGTGTTTTTAGCAGGATTGATGGAGTGAGGTGTGGCTGTAAAAATACAGCCAGGTTGGATGGAGCCTTGAGCAGCCTAGTCGAGTGGAAGTGTCCCTGCCCCTGTATGAAATGAGATGAGCTTTAAGGTCCTTTCCAGCCCAAATCATTCTGGGAGTCTGTGAATCAGGCACTGACTTTTGCAGGGAACAGAGGAGCACAAGGCCAGGGAAGGCTTCTGAGAACAGCCAGTGTGTTGTGTTCCTGCCAGCACACTGATATGTGGTTCTCTGAGCAGGCTGTGGTGTCTCCTGGAATCCTCTGTGCCCATCAGTGTGTGCTGGGCTGTGCTCAGAGAGCCTGAATGAATGTGATACGTGCGTGCAGGCACAATGGGAAGAGATGTCATTATGAAGGCTGGATGTTCCTGAAAGCAGATGATTAGTTGGATACTGAGCAGTCGGGATGCTCTGAACTGTAATCTTAGTCTCTAATTATAAATTGTCCGTCAGTTTGGTTGCTCAGACCAAACCTATAATGAAAATAGTTCTCACTTGAGCTTTGCTACCCCTTAATCTCTCAGGGAGATGACATGATGAGGAAGGCCCTTGAGGGCATAGAACTCAAATCTGCAATAAATGGGGGATGAAGCATCACCTTCTTTTCTTTTTCTCACCAGTATTCGTTATGTAACGAGCCTCTGATCGAGCTGTCCAACCCTGGGGCCAGCGGCTCTCTCTTCTATGTCACCAGCGACGATGAATTCATCATCAAAACTGTGATGCACAAAGAAGCTGAATTCCTGCAGAAGCTCCTTCCTGGATACTACATGGTGTGTATCACCCAGGACCTAAGACCCAGCTCAGCTTTGTCTGGCAGCTTTTCTGTCATGGCAGAGCACCTCACAGGGCATGTCCTCCACCTGGGTGTCTTGTGGCCTGCCCCCATGCCAGGGACAATGTTAACAGCATGTCATGAAGCCAGTCGCAGAAGCACAAATCCTACTGATTATTTGCAAACTCTGTGGGTAAACATGAGACAGATAATTGTGCTGTAGTTTGAAGGCATGTTCTGGCCTCAAAATGGCTTCCCAGATGTGTGCTTCTGAGTGCCCTGTTCCCAGAACTAGTTCATTGCTTTTTCACTTGGCAGTATGCATCTGCCCAAGCCTGCATTTGGGGATGGCTGCTGATTGCAGTCATAGAATAGGAAAACTCTTAAGGTTGGAAAAGACCACCAAGATCATCAGGTCCAACCTTCAGCTCAGCACCATGATGGTCACCACTAAACCTTGTCCACAAGTGCCACAGCCACACATTATTTGAATGCTTCCAGGAATGGTGACTCCACCACTGCCCTGGACAGCTTGTTCTAATCCTTTACAACCCTTTCCATGAAGAAATTTCTCCTAATATCCAACCCAAACCTCCCCTGGCACAACTTGAGGCTATTTCTTCTCATGCTGTCCCTTGTTGCTTGAGAGCAGAACCTGACCCCCACCTGGCTGCACCCTCCTGTCAGGGACTTGTGGAGAGCAAAAAGTCCTGCCTGAGCCTCCTTTTCTCCAGGCAATAATGCAACCACCCTGGTTTTGTGGGAAAGCACTGCTGTCCCTGAATCTCTCCCATTCCTGCTGTTTGACCATTACTCTGAGGATTGTCCTGACTCCCACTGGCAGCAGTTCCAAGCTGGAGGCCCCCAAGGTACCAGCCAGCTTTGCATATCAGTCTGGCAAGGCAGGATATTGAGACCCAGAGACTTGCATTGGGTCAAGTAAATTGGACCCAAAGCTGCTGTTTTGGTGTAAAAACCAGGAGCTGTTCTCCCTGCACAACCGTGCTGGAGGTTCCAGATTTATGGATGAGGACTCTTGACATTCAGTTACAACGACCAGGGATTTGTTTGTTGTGAAGATGCCAAGGAGAAGGGGATGAGAAGCAATGCTGCTGCCCCATCCGTGTGCCTGGTGCAGTGGGGTTATGTGATCCTACACTGGTTCTGTGAAAATCCTTTCCTTGCTCAATATTTACCAGGGAAAATTTACCCAAGAGAGGCAGGTTATGGGATGTCTGTGTGTGAGTGACAGCCAGGCCAGGAAGAAATTGTTCCCTGTGAAGGTGGAGGTGCTCTGGCACAGGTTGCTCAGAGCAGCTGTGGCTGCTTCATCCCTGAGAGTGTTCCCGGCCAGGCTGGATGGGGCTTGGAGCACCCTGGGACAGTGGAAGGTGTTCCTGCCCATGGCACAGGTGAAACCAAATGGTCTTTACAGTCCCTTCCAACCCAAACCATCCTAGGATTCTGTGAATCACTTGCTTTTGCAGGTGACACATTCCTGGACGGGATGAGTTTTCTTGGAAAGCACTGCCTGTTGCCTAATATGTGTGGTAAATCAGGTGTAGGGTTTTGAGTGGGAATGGAGTTGTACTGTTAATCCTGCCATCATCAGTCAGTGAATTAAACTGAACTTACCTGTCTGATGCAGAGTTCTGAGTGGCCTGTTGCAGTTTCCACTGCCTGTGGGTTCTGTAGTGCTGCCCCTGATCACCCTGCTGCTCCTGGGAAACCACCCGTATCAAAGGAGTCAGGGAAAGGAAGCAGGGCGGTTTCATCCTGAGTTACTTTAAAGCTGTTTTCATTTACCTGCCTCTATTACTTTTGGCACTCTCCAAGAGGGCTCACTGCTGTGCCCAGGTGGGTGAGCCGAGGGGAATGAAATTTTAATGCAATCACGTTTCTGCTGTCTGTCAGAACCTGTCAGGTCTGTCTTTCCTGCCACAGCATGCAAAGTTCTGTTTCCTTCCCAAATGTGCCCAAAGCTGAACAAGCAAATCTTGCCTGTCATGTCATTCCTAATTATTCTGCTGCCTAAAAAAAGGAGATGACAGCAGAACAGGATATCCGTGCTTTCTGGTTGACTGCTTTATAAAGCAACTCTGCAACAGGAGGAAAACATTTATGTTGTTTTGTTTAAAAAATAACCCTGTCCGTGGTTTATTCTGGGTTGGAGAACGGCTCTTGATTCTGACACTGGTGCAGAGATAAAGAGAGCTGTTATTTTTAAGCTTGAAATTCCCACTTATTGTGTTTATTTCTCTCCCAGTTTGCTTTCCTTTATTTAGCTGCTGTACTTGGGGAAAGCAGGGGATTTCCGGACTTGGTTATTTGCCCAGAGAGTGCTGAACATCTCAGTCCCTTTTCAGGTCCTAAAGCCACTGAAATGCAGGACTTTGTCAAATGCCTACACTGAACTCCTTTTAAGTTCAGAAAACCTCTCAGCAAAGAATCCCTAGTCCAACTGTTGTCATGCTTTGTGGTGAACACAGCAGGAATTTTCTGCTCAAATGCCCTTTCTCCATGCTTCTTTCCACCCTTGCTGCAGAATCTGAACCAGAACCCCCGGACTCTGCTGCCCAAGTTTTATGGACTGTACTGTGTGCAGTCCGGGGGCAAAAACATCCGCGTGGTCGTGATGAACAACATCCTGCCTCGAGTGGTGAAAATGCACCTGAAATTCGACCTCAAAGGTTCAACCTACAAGCGCCGGGCATCCAAGAAGGAAAAAGAAAAGTCCAGCCCTACATACAAGGATCTGGACTTCATCCAAGACATGCCCGAGGGCCTGATGCTGGATGCAGACACCTTCAGTGCTTTGGTGAAGACGTTGCAGCGAGACTGTCTGGTAAGGAGGGGGCAGCTCAGGGACATGGTAAGGAACTCTGTGACTCTCAAGCATGAGGAAGAGCAATTCCTGATTGAGAACCTTGCTACTGAGCCCAGAGTAGGATCAGTCCTTTCTCCTGCACTTTTCCCTGAAAGCCAAGCAGTAGAGTTGGATCTCATGGCAGCCTCTGAGGACTGAGGCTGTGCTCCTTTGCCTGGTGCATCACACTTCGGCAGCCTGCTCCCCTTGTAGCTGCTTTGCTGGAGCATTTTCCCAATCGCCGTGCAGCAGACACAGTGGTGGTTTGCAAGCCTTTAGACCTTTGCTGTGACTGTGGGATGGCCAAACTCTGTGCAGTCAAGCCCAGAGGTCGGTTGGTTCAGAAACTTTCAGGCTCTGTCAAATGAGTTGTTAGTGGGGATGTGGACGGGATGCTTTGCTTTGATTGCTTTGATTCCGTGCTTCGGGGTCTGTATTTCTGCTGCTGGCTTGATATTTTGTCTTTGTTCTTGAACTCAATATTAACCTGTAGGTATTGGAAAGCTTTAAAATCATGGACTACAGCCTCCTGCTTGGGGTTCATAACATAGACCAGCACGAGCGGGAGCAGCTGTCAGAGGGAGCCCACAGCACGTCGGATGAGAAGCGGCCTGTGGGGCAGAAGGCCCTGTACTCCACAGCCATGGAATCCATCCAGGGAGGGGCTGCCCGGGGGGAGGCCATAGACACAGATGACACGTAGGTGAAACCTGGGCTCGCTCGTGCTGCTGGGAGGGGCAGAGGTGGAGGCTGGCATGGGAAATCCCTCATGAGGCCCATGGGAACTGTTCAAGGGAGCAGCTCTCCTGGGGTATTGGTAGTGCTGCCATTGTGGTGGGAAAGGGGGAAGCCAGGGTGGGAAATAGTTCTATAAGGCTCTGTCCTCACAGCAGTCTCTCATCTTAGGGCAGGCTGTAGGTTGTCAGCTGTGTAACAGCCTCTAAACATCCACCCATTCCCTGGGGAGGAGACAGTTCTCGCTCAGCACCCAAATACCGGAGCAGAAGTAGGGATCAGCCTGTCCCTAGGAGCCTGGAGTTCTCCATCGCTCCCGCCTCTGGAATCCCTGGCAGTTCCCTGAGGCCATCCCAGTGGGGTTAGCAGACAGCAGCATAGTCAGGTGCCGGTGTCACTGCTGGAGCTGGAGGCTGGGGGCTGTCCCAAGCCTGTACTGTGCTTGACCTGGGATTCTGCCTGGCTCTTGGGCCAAGGAATGGTGGAGTTTGCTGTTTGCTGCTGTCAGAAACCAGCTGCTGTGGGTTTGATGGAGGGTCAGTCCTGAGAGCTGAGATAATACTGTGGTGTTTCCAGTCCTTCAGGCAGCATCAGTAATTGCAGTGGCTGCCTGAAGGAGTGTCTGGCACTCTTGTGCTTTGGTTGTGTGCTGGTGCCAATGGTTGCTGCACTTTGGCAGGATGGCATTAGTGTGGACTGGACTGGAATCCTTTGTCCTTAAGGATTTGCTGCCCTAACGGGAGACAGCTCTCACTGACCTGATAAATAACCTGATCCCCAGAATAAAGTAGGCAGGAGAAAGCTCCATGGTGCCTTCTGGCCCAGGCAGAGCTGTGCCACACGACGCAGGTTCTGTCACGACAGTGGGTTTGGCCATGCAGGCAGCGACCCTGGGACACCTGGGGTCAGGCCAGGTCAGTCAGTGACTCCCATGGTTGTGCTCAAAATGAGCACACCGGTTTTACAATGTGTCTGACACCACACCAGAGCCCCTTAGCGTGGCTGCTGGTGCCCTTCCCCAGAGCTTGGGTGTTACATGTGCTCTGGCTGAGGCTGCACCCGCTGAAGTTCTGCTTTACCTGCAGGATGGGAGGGATCCCAGCAGTGAACGGCAAAGGAGAGCGTCTCCTGCTGCACGTAGGAATCATAGATATCCTGCAGTCATACCGGTACGTAACCTGGCAATGTTTGTTGGTTTTGCTTTAAATTGATATTTGGCAAGGCAAGAAACCACCACACATTGTGTCTTTTCTGGCTGATAACGTCTCTTTCAGTACCAAATGAAAGCAGGGGGCATGTTCTTTTCTGGAGACTCTGAGGATGAGTAGATATGGCTGCTGCCCAAGCTGGCCATGGGCTTCCATCATGTTCTTAGAAGGGCTGGGGACACTTGGCCCTTTGTCCAGCATGATGAGCTGCTCATAAAGAAGTAGTTTCCCACCCCAGTGTGGAAAGCATATCTCCAGGGGTGTAAGGTGTACCTCTTCCAGCCCAGATTCTCCTTCCCTGTGGTGTTCCCAGGCAGTCGTGACTTCCTGGGGGAGATGCTGGAGAAAGCTCAGTCCTGGTGACATTGGCAGTTCAGGGATCTCCCCAACAGGGTCTGAAAGGGGGCTTGGTACAGAGTGCATGCCTGGATCTGTATCTTTATTTTTCTCTCCACTTCTCCTTGGAATTAGGTTCATCAAGAAGTTAGAGCACACCTGGAAGGCCCTTGTCCATGATGGGGTGAGTGCCTGTGCAGAGGCAGGAGTTGTCCAAGCCTCACAGATACTTGGTGGCTATTTGTGGAGCCTGACCTGGCATAGCTGCAGCTGATGAAATGAGCTGGTTTTGCCCCTCATTCCTGCACAGCAGGGTGGTGCCACTTATTCCCAGCCAGGTTTCCTTGCTCAGTCCAGCTCCTCACATGTTGAGCTGTTGTGCTCACAGCTTTCCTCCCCTGCTTCTGTCTCCCATGACACAGGAGCACACATCCAGGTGTGTGTGTTCCTGGGCTATCAGGAGCTCTGTGCTGTTCTCTCTGGTGACTGGCTGATTCCACTTCAGCAAGCTCTCTGCCAGCAAATCCCTTTCCATGTTTACTTGCTGGCTTCATTCCTGCAGCAGCCAGGTGTGTTTCTGAAAGAACAACCTTGGATGTGGAAACCATTTTTCAGCCTTGCATTTCCTGGCTTCCCTTAAAAGTGGCAAAGGAAGTGTGGAGATGCCAAGTCATGGAAGCACAGTCAAACATCAGAAGCAGAAAGAGCTTCAATTTTACTGTTTTAAACAAGAACATTTGAGATATATGGAGACTCTTGGCTGAATTGGAGTGTCTGTGTGACATGCAAAAGTATCCAGGTTTGATTGGAATGGCAGCCAGCAAAGCCAGAAGAAATGTCATGTATGCCATCGGGCCAGTGTTTAAAAAAATCCAGGAAGTCTACAAAGGAATAAAATCACCAAAATCCATTATAAAATCACAGCAAGAGTATAATCAAATGCAATCAGAGGCAATGCTTCAGGGTTATTTATAGCATTAATTAGAGTGTTTCAGTTAAGCCTTTCCATTTTAAGGCTCTGTCAGTGCTAAATGTTGGAATAAAAAAGACTGTGTTGGTTGTTACAGAAATTCTGCCTTAAGGGATCATTTTAAAATTAAACAATTGCTTCTTGCTGTTGTAGGACACGGTGTCAGTACACAGACCCAGCTTTTATGCAGAGAGATTCTTCAAATTCATGACCAACACGGTGTTTCGAAAGAATTCCTGTAAGTACCAAGTTCTGGGGCTGCTGTGCTCTGAGGTTTGGCCTTGCTGCTGCATGCTTCACAAGGAGTCTGGGCTGGAGCCTGAGCAGGATTTTCCAGTGTGGTACTGCTGTGAGAGCTGGAGGTGTACAGCCTGGAGAAAGCTCTTAGGAGACTTTAGAGCCCCTTCCAGTGCTTAAAGGGGGCTTAGAAAAAGGAGGGGGAAGGACTTTTTATACAGGCAGAGGCAAGGGGCAATTGTTTTGAGCTGTCAGGGTTAGATTAGAAGTTAGGAAATCTGAGGGTGGGGAGGCCCTGGCACAGGGTGCCCAGAGCAGCTGTGGCTGTCCCATCCCTGTAAGTGTCCAAGGCCAGGTTGGACAGGGCTTGGAGTGACCTGCTTTAGTGCCCGTGTCCCTGCCCATGGAGGGGATGGAATGAGATGCATTTTTAAGGTCCCCTCCAATCCAAAACATTCTGTGATACAGAGCAAAACTAAGAACTGCAGAGTCCTCAGATTGTCACAGCTTGCCTTGGTCTGCTCAGGCTCCCACCCAGTCCCTGCACCTGACCTGGGTTCAGCCCAGAAGGCATGTGTGTGAGGGCAGAGCCTCTCTTTGTAAAGGGAAAAACACCTTTGGTGTGACAGTAGCTGGTGGTGGTACTTTGACCTTCTCTGCCTCCATGCCTCCCCCAGCTCTGAAGTCGTCCCCCTCCAAGAAAGGGCGCAGTGCCTTGCTGGCCGTGAAGACAGCGGGTCCCACGGCGGCGTTCTCAGCCAGCCAGCTGGCCTCCGACAAGGACGACACCCAGTACGACCTGCGGGCGGCCAGGAGCTACCCCACTCTCGATGATGAAGGTGACAGCCCCGCTCAGGGTACTGGCTCTGTGGTTACCCTCTCTCTCCTAGCAGTTCTTTAGGATCCTCCCTTGTTCTCATCAAGTTCCCCACTGTGCACCAACTGCAGATCTTTCCTCATGGATAGCTCTTCATTGCATGTCTTGCTGTGCTTTGCAGGTGCTAAACCTAACCAGGACAGGGAAGAAGGTAAGAGTGCATTGTTCTGTCGCAGCACCAGCAGGTACTTGATGCAACACCTCTGCATCAAAGGAGACCAAATCCCTTCTTTGCAGCACTGTGGGGTTCTGCAGTAAAAATGGTCACCTGCATCACTGCTGTAAGACAGCTGCTGCCAAGGGGCACCATAAGGCATAGCCCAGAGCCAACAGAAAGTTGCATTTTCTACCCTTTAAAAGAAAGACTGGGGGGGGTGACTGGGAACTGCAGCACTCCAATGACAGTGTTTGGGCAGTTCTAACAGGCAGGATCTGGCATTGGAAAACAGAGGAATGGGCTGGTTCTGTGCTGCCTTTCCTTCACTTCCATTTGGCTGCATTTACAGCTGAGTGCTGGAGGACAAGCTCCTCCAGTGCATGGGTGTTGGATTGCTCCCTGTGCAAAGCACTGAACACTCAGTTCATCTCTTAATTCACTTGGATATTTATCCCTGGTGATCCAAGCCTTTAATTCAGCTTTGGTCACCTGTGAGAAATCTTCACTGGCATTCTATTCCCTGCCTGTTGTGCTGGAAGTGGTGCTGACTGGCTCTCCCCAGAGGATGCCTTGGGAGAGGTTGTCATGACCCAACTAAACTTCTGCCTGTCTGTGGTTTGAGTGCCCAGTCCCAATGTGGGTGTGCAGGTTCATGGTGGAACAGCCTCGCACAGGGCTGGTGTAGGTGAAGTGTTGGTGTTTAACTTAATCATCTCTTCTTCCTGCCTCTCCCCTGCCCTGCTCTGGGCCAGCAGGCAGGCCAGACCTGCTCCCTTGCACTCCTCCTTCCTTTGAAGAAGCTACCACGGCCTCCATAGCCACAACACTATCGTCAACATCTCTCTCTGTTCCCGAGCGATCCCCCTCGGAGACCTCTGAGCAGCCCAGGTACAGGTGAGGAGACTTCCCTGCTCCCACTGGTGCTGAGTGGCTGCTCCTGCTCTCTGTGCTGCAGATCCCGTCAGGCTGCCCTGCACTCTGGAATGCTAATGACTGATTTTAATTAAATCTCTCCTGGGAGCAAGCAGACACAGCTTTGATGGGATTAATTATTGCTGGAAGAAGTGTCAGCTGTTAAGTAGAACATCTCCCTCATGGGATGCGGAGGTAGATTTGGGGACAGTGCAGGATTTCTGGCTTAAATTGCTCCTCCAAACTTTCCTGTTTTCTTTCCACAGGAGGCGTACACACTCCTCAGGGCAGGATGGCAGGTGAGAAATGGGTCTCCTGTCTTCTTGTCTCATCTTCTCTCTGCTGCACAGAGACCTTATGTTTATCCCGGTGCAAGGGTCACTTAGAGGGCTGAGTGGGAATTTCAGCAGCTGCAGGATTTTGGCATGGAAGCTGAGCTGCTTCTGCAATCAGATGATCCCCATTTCTTACACAGAATTTTCCTTGCAAAGCAGATCTCTTAGTGCTTTGAAGATACCAATTGTTTGATAGGAAAGGGGACAAGAGTATTGTCCAAATTTACCCACCCACCCAGCACCAGAGTCAAGGAAGGTCATTTAAGTCCCTTTAAGCAAGTAAGTGAGCCTTGACAGCAGGAATGTTCCTCCTCTGAGTATCTGCTTGTGGCCTGGGTAAAGTGAAAGGGCTTTGACTTTGAGGCACTGAGCACCCTCAGCCCCTGCAGAAGTAGCTTCCAGTGTTTTCAGAAATCCGTGAGGCTTTTTTCCTTCTGTGGTATCTCAGAGCCAAGGGCAAGGTAGGACAGAAATGCTGTGCTGCAGAGGGGTTCTGATTTTAGAGGCTCTTATCATTAAATTATTGTGCATTATTGTGGAATTATTTTGCATCAGTAAAAATTACCCCATTGCCCATGTCAGCAGGATCTGCATGAGGAGCCAGCGGATGCTGCTGGCTCTGCCCTCACTTTCCAGGACATTGTGTAGGTGTAGTAGGCTTTGAAATGATATCAGAGACTCAGTCCTAGGATGTGCCATAGCCAGAGGAGCCTGACAGGCTGATGTCCTCTCTCCCTGCAATCAGTGTTTGGTGCTTGGAAGGAAAGGTCTTTGGAAGATGAGGGTTTGCCCCACATTACAGGCATCTGCTGTTGTTCCAAGCTTTGAGTGATTTGCTGAGTTCAGTTGACAAGCACTGTGAAAAAATCCCTTTCTATGGTATTTCCTAATGAAAATACCTCTGGATGCTGCATATTGCTGAATTCTGCCCTGGAGGGCAGGGACCTGCTCACTGTGAGAAGTGTCAGGGACTTGTGAAGCACCTCATATCCTGCAGAATCCAGAGTTAGAAATTGCTGAAAATTGGACTTCAACCCAGGCCCCAGTGGTGGGGCCCATGTGGCAAATGCAGCGACTTCATCTAAAATAGTTCAGACTCAGCGGTACCTCCTGGAGGGAGGGAGCTGCTGTAGTATGTGACTGCTCCTCCAGAAATGGGTCAGGTGAGTCAGAGTGACCTGGGAGCGTTCAGGGAGCTCAGTGCTTTGGTCAAAGTAGATCTGTCTGTCACAGATTTGCCAGAGCTACATGACTGTCTGCAGGTGTCACCTTTGCTGTTTTTTGCCTAATTTGTCCCTTTCTAATCCCAGTGCTTCTGTGTGCCCTTCCTAGGAGAGTAGGGACCTGTGCACTTGTGGAGCTCTCTAGGATCCCCTGGTGAAAACCACTGCAGACACAAATGTATTAAAGCAAGAACTTACATTCCTGAGCTGAGATGGAAAATTTGCCAATTTGCTCAAGAATGTGTCACGCCTCTGGTTATTCTGGTCTGCTGGGGAATTCAGTCCAGGTTTGAGGTCCAGCCCTGTGAGGAAGAGTGTAGCAAATTCTGTGCATGGAGCTGGACTGAAGTGCTGCCCACTGGTCAGAGCCAGCCTGGAGCAGGGCAGTGCTTTCAGTGAAGCCAGAGCTCAGCCCCCTTCTCTGACAACTGCCCCTCGGCGGGGCAGGCTCCTGCTCCTCCTTCCTATGGGGACAGTGCAGCCAGCCCTGCTGGCACAAGAAATTACTTTAATAGCATGAGGTATTAAAGTGAAGATTGTCAGGAACAGTTCCAGAGTGTGCAGATAAATCTCAGCCCTGGAACAGCTTTGGTGTGCTGGGAGTCTTGGAAGAGGTCAGAGGCTCTGGCCTGGTGCCAGGCTAACTCTGGACACAGGTTTTCCCTGGAGGTCAGTTCTCTTTGCTCCCATGCTCCGTTTGACACTGCCCATCTTTCTTGCTGCACTGGTCGTTTAACTCCTTTGCTCTTGTCCTCTTTTCCTACCTTGTTATTCCTGAGTGCTGTAATCTTCCCTCTCTTTTTCCTGGGAGTTTTGGTTATCCAAATTCTCAATCCTGGGAGGTCTGAATGCTCCCTCTGAGCTGAAATCCGCCGCTGAGTCTGTGCTGGGAGCCCAGTGCCACGGTAGCAGCAGCTGTGTGCTGGGGCAGAGCGGCACAAGAGGCTTGGCTAGCTCTGGAGTGATTCAGGCTGACTTAAAATTGAGGGCTATGCATAACTCATGTCCAGCTGAGTCTTTGGGCCTGTCTCCCCTTTGGTTTCCAGGTCACACGAGGAGGTGCGGGTCCAGGAGGAGGTTCAGCAAATCAGTGTCGAGCTGGAGCCCAAGTGTGATGTTGAGATTGTAGCTCCTGAAGAAGAAGTCAAAGAGTGAGTGTTTTAGAGTGTTGCAGATCCCACACAGTCGGTTTTGAGCTGTGGCTGCTTGTGCTGGAGGCTTTGCTGGAGTCATGGGTGTTCAGTGAGGCTGAGCACAATACTGACCTGCCCTGACGTGACCTTTCAGGATGTGCTAGCATAGCATCTTCAGAAGCTCCTCTGTAATAAATCCATTTTGCTTGCTCCTGTCCTGACTGCAGTGACTAGACTGTCATTTCTTTCCCCTGTGCAGAGAGGCAGCTTCTTCAGCCTGTGCCATTGTCACATCCACAGCCACCGTAGAGGTGGAGACGGCCAGCCAGGCCTCGGAGCCAGCCAGCCAGGCCTCGGATGAAGACGACGTGCCAGTCACAGACATATACTTTGTAAGAGACCTTCTCCACCTGGCCCTTGGGGGTTGATGGGAAGGGTTGGACAAAGCTGTCGGTATCGTTCCAGGCAGTCGGGTGGGCAGTGGCTGCCCTGCACCATCTTGGTGTGAAGCACCTTGAGACCTCGGTGCTGGGTGGGTTTTTGAATGCAGGGAACTGGATTAAACTTGGAGAACTCAGAACAGCATCTAGTGGGGCTCACACAGGTGGCACTCCTGCTGTGGATGTAGCTGTAGCTGTGCTGCTCTACTTCCAAGCACAAGTGTTTGTCTAGGCCAGCACATTTGCTCCTGGGACAAGCCAAGGTGATGTGGGTGCAACAGAGGGATTCTTTCTTCCTCAGCCAGAGATCTTGGCTACTTTCCTGACACAAATATGGCCTAGACCCAAAGGGAGGTGGTTGCAGAGGGTGACCCTGGGCTCTGGTGAACTCCGGCTTTTCCTTTCCCTGCAGGCTGCATTAGGTGATGCAGTGGGAGTCTAGTGCTGAGCCAGGGAGTAAGTTGGTGGTTGGCAGCAGAGTGCCGTGGAGCCTGGCGCTGGTCCTCACTCAGCTCCCACAATGGCTGAGCAACTTCTGCAGACCAGAGAAGAGGTTTTTAGCAACATGTACCTGTCCCGTGGATTCCCAGAGCACAGCTGAGTGCCTGTCCCGTGAGAGCTGAGCTCTCTCTTGTGCCTGGGCACTGGAACCCTCATTAAAAGAGGTGCCCAGCTCCTCCCTGCTTGGACTTGTTGCTGTTAGTTCTGTGGTGCTGGAGACAACTTGAGCCCATGCAATGGGCTCCTTCAGGCTAAACTAAAATGCAGCATTGGCCTTTCCCTGGACTCTTGTGACTCTGCTGCAGAGCTGCTCACTCATTGCTGAGTCGCTCTGAGGCTTGTGGGAGCTGTGGAAGGAATCAGCCCTGTTTTACAGCTTGTTTGGGGTTGGATGCATGCTGTTCAAAATGCAAACGGCTCCTCTAACACTGCCCCCTCCTTGCCTGTGGATGGCAGCTGTGTGCAGGCAGGTCCTGCCTGCTCCCCTGGCAGGTGTCTTCTAGTGAGGGTCAGCTGCTCTTCCTCCCTGTCCCTGGCCACATGGACTGCCCCCAGCTTGAGGGGCACCTCTCTCCAAGAGAAAATTCTGCAGAGTGTGTTCACAGAGAGTGTGACTGACTGCTCATCAGCATTTCATACTTCATCTGAGTTTTGCATTAAATGTGTGTCGTGTGCTGTGGAGTGTTTATCACTGCTGGGATGAAGGGGAAAGCTGATTTGAGTTCCCATGGGCGCTCTCCTTGGAAAACCACTTGAGCTGGAGCTCAGGTGAGGCTGCACGCGTGCGCTCAAGTAGCACCACAGCTGCTCCTGCAGGAGTGCTCAGGGGCACTGGTGGGTGAGGGGATGGTGTGTGCAGAGGAGGATTTGGCCAGTCCCAGGAGACTGTGGGTTGATGACTGAAGTCTGCTCCTGGAGAGCATTTCATTCTCCTGTTTATCCCCAGGGAATAAAATTGCAGAGTGTGGCAGGGCATGGGCGCCGCTCTTCCCTGCACGGCTTTCCCACCTGCTCACCCGTTCAGGCCTGGAGTTACCCAACCCCTTGTTTTTTTGCTTTCTCTTTCATCCTCTCTTTCACATCACCCTTTTTTTCCTCTGTTTCCTTTCTCACCTCACTTGTCCTGGGGCCACTCAGTTCACAGATGGGAGGTACTGGATTTACTCTCCCCGCCAGCGCAGACTCCGAACTACCTCGCATTCCTCTGGGATTGTAAGTGACCACGCCAGCACAGCATGTAGGGGAGCAGAGCTGCAGCTTTGAAACACTGGGGCCAGCATCTCATTTCTCTCAATGGCTGGGGCTCTGGATTGAGTGGGCATTAGGAACCAGCCCAGCAGAAATGGGGGAAGCATATTGAAATGACACCAGTGGATCTCCTTGTAGGATCTGAGAGAATCATGAACTCTGTCCCTTTTCTGCAGACTGGTGACACAGCTCCTACCCTGGGATGGGCCGTAGTGTCACCCGGCCCTTGGGAAAACAGAGAGCAGTGAGGCCCTGGCACAGGTTACCCCGAGAACCTGTGGCTGCCCTCTCTCTGGAAATGTCCAAGGTCAGACTGGATGGGCTTGAAGCAGCCTGGGATAGTGGAAGGTGTCCCTGCCCATGGCAGTGGGGAATACTGGGTGATCTTCCATCCCAAACTGTTCTGTGATTCTTAGTACCAGATCTGGCCAGAGAGGCACCAGGGCCTCTATAGGTGATGTCAGGTTCAGCTCCCTCAGCCCAGGAAGAGGGTTTTAAAGACACCATTAAGATGTTTTGAAGGTTCTAAAACTCCAGTAGCAAACAGAACTGTTTTGGTTAGTGAGGAGCAGCTCATAAACCAAATGAGGCAGGATCTGATACTGAGTTAGGGCTGGTTTCAGCTCTCCAGCCCTTCTCAGCATCACCAGTGTACTGGTGATGCTGGTGTGCCTCCTCACTGAACATGTTCTGTGAGCAGGCAGGATTTTCCTTTCCAAAAGATGCAGAGAGGCATTTGAGCTTTTACGGGCTGAATCTAGAGCTGAGATTGTTCTGGGGTTTAGCATTTAGCTTCTCATGCTTTGGGAGAGCTGCTGTCCCCAGGGGGTGATGGCAGTGCTGCCGGAGCCTCACCGGTACAGCCTGGTGCTCCCATTTGGGTTACAGGCAGGGTGCATGGGGAAGCAGGGGCAGGAATGTGCCCTTGGCTGTTGCTGATGGCATGAGGAAGGTGCTGCTGGGCAAACAGGCAACTCCTCCTGCAGCCCCTCCTGCGCCTCAGCTTGGCTGCTCTGGCACCGAGAAGGGTGATGCCAAGCACTAAGTGCTCCTTTATGTCCCGCAACTCCCCGCACGCATCCAAGCTCCTAAAAGGCTCTGAAAGAGACTGGCTGGAGCATGTGGTTCAGTCAGGATGGATGAACCATCATGGATGAAAAAGAGGATGTGGGACAAGCTTGATGTGGTGGGGAGGTTTCCCGGACCTCTGATAGAGCCCTGTGAGAAGCTCCAGGCAGGGGCTTCTCAGCCTTCCTTCCTCCCAGCAGTCTCTACTAGTGGAGCTGCAGTTCCTGGGGGCTTCAGCATGTGGAGCCCAGTGCTTCAAAGCTTCTCTGGCTTCTTGTAGTTCATTGTACATTGTAGACTGTCACGCACGCTCAGTTCCTGGGCTGGGAATACTGCAGGCTTCTTCCAAACACCCAGTTCTGCTTCTCTTCCTTTGCAAATGCCAGGCTGGGTCAAAGGGGGCAGTTTCTTCTCTGTGGGAACGCCTCTGGAGACAAAAGAGCCTGTTTGCAATGTGAATGGGGCCCCCCTGGGAACACTGGCAGCAGAGACCAGTCCTTGAATCTGTGCTGTGTAGGCAGCAGAGTGTGTCTTCTCACAGCAATGCCCAGTGCTATGATAACTGTCCCTCAAGACACACCTCCTTCCCCTCATTCTTTCCAGGGTCCATTTGTGTTTTGCCTCCTGTGTTGTACTTGTTCCCATCACCCTACTGTCCCCAAGATCTCAGCAATAACTGTTTCCTTTCTGTGGCCACCATCCTCCATGGTCTCACCCCAGCTCCACTGCCTTCTGCAGAGAAGGAGGAAGGCACAACAAACAAATCCAATTTCCCTGTAAAAGCCCTCCTGGATATCAGTTTGTAGCATGCACAGGGCTCTGGAAATGGGAGGGTGAGAGCAGGGAGGGGAGCAGGTAGCAGGAGCCCAGTGCTGTCACTGCTCTTAGGTAAGTCACTTCACAAATCTCTCGGTTTCTCTGGAGCCAGGATGATGCCATGGCCAGGAGGTGAGGTTTCCCTGACATCTCAAAAGCTCTAAAACTCTGTCCCTACGAGAGGAGAGGGTGTGCCACCCCCACTGCAGCTGGCACAGGTCCTGTGTCCCGGTTGGCAGGGAGCCAGTATGTGCTGAGGATGAGGAGGGCTCCTCTGCTGAGAGCTGGCTCTGGGCTCATTGCTCTCCCTCAGGTGGACAGCTGTTCTTACTGTATTGTTTCCTGCTCTTTTTATTTTCTCCTTTTATTTTTTCCTCTTCTCTCCTTCGCTCCCTGCTCTGCTGCTCTCCCTGCATTCTCCCTGCCGTCTCTGGCCACTCTGGCAGCCGACAGACGAGAGGAGTTGGGTTTACTCCCCGCTCCACTATAGCACTCAGCTCCACTCTGTCTCCGATGAGGAGAGCGATACAGTAAGTGTCCAACAGCCGTGTGCCGGGTGCCCACTGCGTCGAGCTCAGTTTGTGCTCCCTCTGCAAGGTCAGCTTGGCCATTGCAGCATGGGGCTCCTGCATGGCTGTGGCAGAGCCCAGCAGCCTCTCGGGTCGGCTCTGTGCTGGCAGAGCCCTGGCCTGCTCAGCAAGGGCTGTGACTTATTCCCAGTTGTTTGGTGCAGGAAAAACTTCGGGGAGCTCAGGTTTCCCAGGCATGTTGCCATTTCTGGAGGACGTAGAACTCAGGTTTCCTAGACATGTTGCCATTTCTGGAGGATGTAGAACAGCCTCTGGTTGTGCTGGGAAGTTGGCGGGACTGAGACCTCACTGATGTGGGCACTGGTGCTCAGGGGTTGATCCTCTTTCCTCACACGACCAGAAAGACATTGAGGGGCTGGGGCATGTCCAGAGAAGTGAGTGGACATGGGGAAGGGGCTGGAACACAAGTGTGTGATGAGGAGCAGCTGGGGGGGCCTCAGCCTGGAGAAAAGGAGGCTCGGGGGGGGCCCTTGCTCTCCACAACTCCCTGACAGGAAGGGGCAGCCAGGTGGGGGGTCAGGTTCTGCTCCCAGGGAACAAAGGACAAGAGAAGAGGAAACAGCCTCAAACTGTGCTAAGGGAGGTTTAGGTTGGATATTTGGTAAAGTGTCTTGACTGAAAGGGGGTTGTCAGGCATTGGAACAGGCTGCCCAGGGCAGTGGTGGCATCACTGTTCCTGTAAGTATTCAAATAACATGTGGCTGTGGCACTTGGGGACATGGGTTAGTGGTGAACATGGTGATGGTGCTGGGCTGATGACTGAATTTGGTATTCTTGGAGATCTTTTCCCACTTCAACGATTCCATGATGCTGTGACTCTGTTCTCTCTGCCTCTTGCAGTAATCTCTATGCAGACACAGAAGTCCCAGAGAGCAGCGATTCCCTCTGCAGGTCGATGTGTTCCCTTTTCGTTGATGCAGCCATTCCAGTGGGATGGGGAAGAGCTTGCTGACACCAGTATTGCTGCACTGCAGGATCCCGGGCACTGCGTTTCAGAATGGAGCAAAACTATAACCATGTATTTCTACTCACCCCAGACGTGGGCAGCAAAGAAACCACCCGCTCACCCGCAGCTCCCAGCAGAGAATTCTAGCTGGGTGTAGAGAATCCTGGGTAGTAACACAGTGTTTTCCAGATGTGCACTACCATAGCTACCTATCCATGTGTGATACTGTGAACATTTTTAATTTTTTAATCATGTATTTATTTCTTTTATCTTTGCACAGAGACAGCACAAATGTGCTTTTTTAAACATTTAGTTTACTGCACTTTTTTTTTTCTTTTTTCTTTCTTTCTTTTTTTTTTCTTTTTTTTTTTTTTGACATATATTTGTGCATCAAATAGGAGCATGAGACTTCGCCGAAGAATGGGTAGGAGCACATTGCTGGGGAGGGCAGGGAGTGGAGTGGCTTCATGTGAGGCAGCAGTGTGGTCTCACCAACTGAAGGAGTCAGGAAGTTTAAGGCTGTCCAGACACTGCCACGGTTTTTCCAAGTGGCCCAAGGCAAATCACTAAACCACTCTGTGCCTCGGTTTCCCCCGTGCTAATGGGTGCACAGTACCTGCTTCCGTTACAGCACTTAAACCCTGGGATGAAAGGTGCTATGAAAATGAAATGTATTAAAGGCCATGGAATAGAATTGCTCCCATGTTACCATAGTCCAAAGCAGCCATGCCAATTCACTTGGATCCAAACTCTCTAGTGACTTCTCCTGTCTGTGACACTGAGCGGGACAGCACACAGTTCCTGGTGACAGTGACGTGGACTCCTCAGCTCTCCCCGAAGTCGTGATGGGTTCACCTCCACCCTGTGCTGCACTGCTGCGCCACCCCTCCCTCTGTGCTTGGAGTCCACCCCTCATCCACGTGGCCACCGCCTGCTCCAGCCCCGCAGGCACGGACAGACGGACAGACGGGAACTGGGCACCTCCCAAGCCTGGCCACGCGAGAGGGCAATTTCCCCACTCTGCCCAGCCCGCGTGGGGCTTGTCCAGACCCTGCATCCTCCTGGAGCCACTCAGCCCCTCGCGTGCTCGTGGGTGTACCCTGGGGTCACGGACACTGGGTTCACACGTCCCCTCCGCCCCGCAGGGCAGGCAGGGACACAAAGGCACATCCAATCACTGGAGGCAGGAACGGGAGCCTGGCTCTGCCACGGAATTGTGCCAGCACTGCTGTGCTCACGGACTCTTGGACAGAAAGCTGGGTGACTGGGGTGCTGGTGGGGTCATGTCTGCTGTGGAAATCCCTGCTGTGGGTGTCTGAGACGGTTTGCTTTGCAAGGGCTGCGGGCTACAGGTGAGAGGATTTGATGTCAGGGGTGGTGTTCAGGCTCATCCAGCAGCAGGACGCGTATCATAGCATAGTCTGGAATCCAGCAATCCTGTCCTCATCTTCCAGAGAGAAAACAGGAAGTCCTTTAGACCAGAGGGAGACAGGTCCTGTTCGTGTGCTTTATGAACCTCACTTGAGAAAGAGTCTCTTTATTCCCTTTACAATCTCCACTGTCCTTGGGATTCCAGGTAGAGGGGTGGGGAAGCGGGACCCTGCTCTCCGGCCTCAGTCCCCACAATCTCTTCACAGCAGCACTCAGGAGTGGTTATGTTGTGTCCCAGAAGGTAGCTGGGCTGATGGGAAGCTCTTCCTTCTGTACTGTACTGAACTTAGTGAGAATCTTCAGGAATTGATGTTTTTTTCTTGCCCAGAATACAGGACCTGGACTTCCCTTCCCTGCCTGTAGATGCAGAAGGCTGTGAGTTGTGCTTCTTGTGAGCACAGTCTGGGGATTGTGCAAGTTACTGCTGTTCATGTATCTACGTATTTACCAAATAGTCTATCAAAAGTCTCTCAAGAAACTCTCCCCGTTCTGTTGCTGCTTAGCAGCTCATTCTCCCAGCTGCAGCTCCTGTCCCGTCCCACCTTCCTGTGCCACCTGGGGGGCTCTGGAGGCTGGGGGAGCTCAGGGACTGGTGGAGGGGAATGGGAGCCATGCAGTACCTACAGCCTCACCTGCCTTTGGGCTCAAGGCAAGGGACTTCAAAAACCTAAAAATTCAACCTCTTTTTCCTCCAGCAGCGTGTGTAGAATGGCCAGAGGAAGCCACATCCCTGCTGCAGCTGCTGCTGTTGGGTGCTGTGCTGGAGGAGGTGGCTCTGGGGGGAAACCAGGGTGGGCTTGAGCTGTTCTGAGCCTGGCCCCTGCCCTGGGACCACCTCAGTCAGGGGCTGGAGGGTTTGGCCTCATCAAGACTTTCTAGCCACCTGAAATGAAGCATCTTTTTTGAGATGGTTCAAGCATCATTGGTGGAGATTTTCTTCCTTCCCCTCATTTCTAAGGGGTCTCTAAAGCTGCTTGCTGTGTGTGCAGAGTGTCCCAGAGAATGAGCTTTTTGAGCTGGAGCTGTGCTTGGGTCCTGAGAGGGGGTGAACCCAAAACTCCTGCAGCATGTTCATTCAATTCAAAGAATTGTCTTCCCTTTTTGAGATGATCCTTGTGCAGTTCTGTAATGCTGCACCCTTTGGATGGGCTGGGGTGGTCCTGTAAGAGGACAGGCAAAGACTTAGAACAGCTTTGTCAAGGGGACAAGGAGGAACCTTCCTGTAGGCAAATGTTGATCAGAAATGGGAACTGCCCCTGTTCAGGCTGGCACAATCCCTGCCGTGTCACCTCCTGTCCCACCAGCTCCCAGTGCTGGGGAACTGCTTCCCACGGAGGCTGAAAGGACCTTGGATTTTAGAGCTCATTCTTGGCCCCCCCTCTGCATGGCACTGCAAGGGAGCAGCAGAAGCTCTGGAGCATGTCACAGGCACTGCCAGTGCTGCCTGGGCAGGAAGAGCACTTGCCCATGGAAAAGAGCGTCCCTGGTCTGAGTGTTCCTCCATCTGCACTTCAGCTCATTTTGGACTTGAGGTGCTGTTCTCTGCCAGGCTCCCTTTAGTGACCCAGCAGGTGCTGTCCAGGCTCTCCATCACTACAGGAGCACGAATCTTGTACTCTGAGATTTGACCTCACAGGACAGCCGCTTCCCACGCAGGTCTGTGCCACTGCTGTCCTTCATCCCCATGGTCCCAGCTGGGATCTCAGACTCTGTGGGACATGCCCAGACCATTGCCTGATGCTGGGGCTGCAGGTGAGCTCTCCCTGCCAGGTAAGGGGGCGGCACGAGAAAATGGGCATCTCTGTCCTTGAGTTTGCAGTCAGGCTCCTGTAAAGGCTCCGGGGCAAACCCAGGAGCTCGTAGAGACCCTCAACATGTGCACAGGGGATGCAGCTTTTGGTTGCCGCTGCCTCTCCGGCCACGTGTGCTGGAATTGCACTTTGGGGAGTGCAGGTGCGGTACCGGAGGCGGTTTTAGTGAAGCCAGAACACTCACGGGCCTTGGTCCAAGGCAGGCAGAGGCGTTTGCAGGGCTTCAGCGCCCCCCGCATTTCCCTTCTCATTCCCAGCCACTGCTCCAGCGCTTCCCGAATGGACAAGGAGAAAGCCAGGTCATGGCCGAGGGGTTTTCTGTCCATGTCTACCTGCGCCAAGTCTGTGCAGGTGGCTGTCCTTGTCCCCACCCCAGTCTGTCCTGGTGCCTGTCCCCGTCCCCACGCGTCCTGGTGGCTGTCCCCGCAGATGTCGCTGTTCCCACGCGTGTCCGTGTCCCACCGTGTGCCCAATGTCCGGCGGAGGGGGCGCGGCCGGACGGGGACGCCGATTTTGGGGCGTGATCCCGCCTCTGCTCCGGGGGCTCGAGGCCTGGGCGCTGTTTTTCTTTTCTCGGTTGTTTTGAGGGTTTCCGTCTCCGGGGAGCCCCTTTCCCAGAGCTCTGTACCCCGCTGCGATAAAGCTGCACTCTGCCGAGCTCCGCGCCCTCGCCTCCGTCTGTGCGCCGCGGGCGCGGCCGGGCCGGAAGGGGCGGGGATCGGGCAGGCCCCGCCCCCGCCGCGGGGCTGCCCAAGGCCCGCCTGTCTGCGCCGGGGCCGCTGCTGAGGCGGAGCGGGGTGGGCTGGGCGCAGGCGGTCGGCAGGGCAGGCCGGTGAGCTGAGGCCCCTCGAGGCCCCGGGGCGGAGCCGCCGCTGCCGATGGGCTCCGGGTCGCGCAGCCCGGCCCGGGGAGGCCGCTCGGAGCGGGAGAGAGACCGGGAGCGAGAAAGGGACCGGGAACGGGAACGGGGCCGCTCGCGGTCCGGGAGCCACGGGCGGCGACACCGCAGCCGGAGCAAGAGCCGGAGCCGGGGCCGACGCCGGGAGCCGAGCTCGGGGTGGGTGCGCACCGCACCTGGCCCGGAGCGGCCTCGCCGTGGCTGTGCGGAAGCGGGCCCGGGGCAGCGGGGCTGGCGTGCCGGGGTCCGCGCGGCCCGACCCGGCCGCTGTCCGCACCGCCGGGCCCGGCCGAGGACCAGAGGGGGAGCTCGGCCCCGCCGGTCTCGGGGAGGGCCGGGGGCCGGGGGTGGGCCGGGGGCCGGGGGTGGGCGGGCGGGCGGTCCCGGGCCTTGTTCGTGACGCCGGCCGGGGGCGGTCAGGGGTGCGGGGTGCAGGTACCGGAGGCGGTCCGGGGCGGGGGGTGCAGGCGCCCCTCGCTGTCTCGGTGCTGCCGGTGGCTCCGGTGCTGGGCCGGCCTCACTTGCGGCGGGGAGACCTCCCGTGCCCTCCTCCCGCTGAACCCCGGCTGTGCCCCCCCAGCTCGGACTCCGGCGATGAGAGACAGAAATGGAAAAAGAAGAAAAGAAGCCGCAGCCGGGACCGGCACCGTAAGGACCGGAGGAAGCAGCGCTCACGGTCCCGGGGCCGCTCCTCCGGCTCCAGCCCCGAGCGCGGGCGGAGCAGGGCAGCGCGGAGCCGGGAGCGGCGCCGCAGGAGAGATGGATCCAAGTCCTCCGTGTCCTCCGTCAGCTCCCCCTCCCCGCCACGGCCCCGCGGCCGAGAGGAGCCGGGGCAGCAGCTGAGCCTGCAGGAGCGGCTGCGGCTGAGGGACGAGAAGAAGAAACAGGCGGCTCTGATGAAGGCCCTGGAGACGCCCGAGGAGAAGCGGGCACGGAGGTTGGCCAAGAAGGAGGCCAAGGAGAGAAAGAAGCGGGAGAAGATGGGCTGGGGCGAGGAGTACATGGGCTATACCAACACCGACAATCCCTTTGGGGACAACAACCTGCTGGGCACATTCATCTGGAGCAAGGTGAGCTCTGCCCTGGCCCTGCAGCCAAATGGAACGGGCAGGGGCAGTCAGAGGGATCTGTGCCTCAGGTGGGGTCTGTATCCAGGGTGGGGAGATAAGAAGATGGGTCGAGGGCAGGAGAGAATCTTAGAGCTGCTGGGAGCTGCAGGCTGAGTGCTGGGCAGCATTTACTGAGTCAGGGACATGGAGATGGTAACAGGAATGCTGCACTTCTGCTACAGGAATGACAGAGAGCTGGAGGTGTTCAGGGTTAGGTTTCCCCAGAGCCTCTTCTTCTCCCTTAGACCTCCTTCCAGTGGCTACAAAGGCTCCAGGACAGCTGGAGAGGAACTTGAGAGGACCTGGAGGGACAGGCCAAGGGGAATGGCTCCCACTGCCAGAGGGCAGGGCTGGATGGGATATTGGGAAGGAATAGTTCCCCGTGAGGGTGGGCAGGCCCTGGCACAGGGTGCCCAGAGCAGCTGTGGCTGCCCCTGGAAGTGTCCCAGGCCAGGATGGAGGGGGCTTGCAGTGACCTGGGATAGTGGAAGGTGTCCCTGCCATGGCAGGGGGTAGAACAAGATGATCTTAAAGGTCCTTTCCCTCATGATTCCATGATACTGTTGTGCTGGCACTCACTTCACCAGGCCAGGTGGGCTATGTGGGCTGAGCCTGGATTTGCTGAGGGGCTCAGGAGCAGTGTTTGAGAGGTTTAGGGATTTTCAACAGGATCAGCCCTCACTGGAGCAGCAGAAACGGGTGAAGGGAGTAGCATTTGCTGGCCAGCAAGGGGCTGTGAAGGTCCTTGGGTTCCACAGCTTCCCTTGGCCATTTTGTTTAAGGCACTGGAAAAGAAAGGGATCAGCCATCTGGATGAGAAGGACCTGAAGGAGAGGAACAAGCGAATCCAGGAGGACAATCGCCTGGAGCTGCAGAAGGTGGGATAAGATATCCTTTCCATGTCACTGTCTGACAGGGAGCCCTGTTTACAGCCCAGTTCTCACTGGGAAGTCCCCATTTTCTTCTCCTGAGTGTGTCCAGTCTGTAGGATTATGGGGGCCATAGAACCCGGGCTTCTGCTATTCCAGGATGAGAAACCTCTTTCTTTATGTTTGAGCCCAGGAGCTCAAGAGGTGCTGAGGAGGACAGTGCCAGGTCACAACACCGAGGCACTCAGTTGTGCCTGTGTCCCCTGTCTCCCACAGGGCTGGCAGTGAGCCCAGGCAACTTGGCCTCACTGGTTCCCCACTCTCCAGGAGGATGGAGGCCAATGGCAGGAGCCAAGGCAGCTCAGGGACAGGTCATGTCATGGCTGTGTCCTCGAGCAGGGGCCCGTCCACAGTGGCCTCACAGCTCTGTCACCCTGGGCAGGTGAAGCAGCTGCGCCTGGAGCGGGAGCGGGAAAAAGCCATGCGGGAGCAGGAGCTGGAGATGCTGCAGCGGGAGAAGGAGGCAGAGCACTTCAAAACCTGGGAAGAGCAGGAGGACAACTTCCACTTGCAGCAGGCAAAGCTGCGGTAGGTGTGCACCTGCCCAGAGCCAGGCCTGGCAGGGAGCAGAGGATGGCACCGCTCAGTGTCCCCCACTGTCCCTCTGTTCCTGCCCCTTTGCCAGGTCTAAGATCCGGATTCGGGATGGGAGGGCGAAACCCATCGATCTTCTGGCCAAGTACATCAGCGCAGAGGACGATGACCTGGCTGTTGAGATGCACGAGCCCTACACCTTTCTCAATGGCTTGACCGTCTCTGACATGGAGGACCTGGTGGAGGACATTCAGGTGCCTGCTCTGCTGGCCCTCTGCCTGGGCTCAGGGCTTCTCTACCAGCTCTGCTTTCCTGCCCCTGGTGTGGAGCAGGTGCCTGATGTGTCTTCTGCCTGCAGGTGTACATGGAGCTGGAGCAAGGGAAGAACGTGGACTTCTGGAGGGACATGACCATCATCACGGAGGATGAGATAGCCAAGCTCCGCAAGCTGGAGGCCTCTGGGAAAGGAGGACCAGGTGAGCAGGAGAGCAGAGGCTGGTGTGGGTGTCGGGGACTGTGAGTGGTGGGTCACCGTGTGTGCTCAGGGGCTCTCTCGGACCTGCTGCATGCAGGCTGTGGGTCTGGCAGCTGTCCCTGGCTGGGGCCCAGCCTCCTGCTGTCAGCAGAACCGGAATGAGTGCAGCTGGGTGCCTGGAGACTGACTGCCTGCCCTCGCCTGTCCAGGGGAGCGTCGGGATGGTGTCAACGCCTCAGTCAGCTCAGATGTGCAGTCTGTGTTCAAGGGGAAGACGTACAACCAGCTGCAAGCTCTGTACCAGGGCATTGAGAGCAAGATCCGGGCAGGAGGGCCCAACCTGGACATCGGGTACTGGGAAAGCCTCCTGCAGCAGCTGAAGGCTTACATGGCTCGGGCCAGGTGAGAGCAGAGAGTGGTGGCAGTGCAGACCCTGCCATGGGCAGAGCTGGGGAGGCATAAACCCAGTTGGAGGAGGGAATGGGGTGGGTGTTCTGCCTTTTCTGAGATGGCTGATTTCCAAGAGGAGAGCAGGGCAGGACACACGGTCCCTTCTGCGCTGGTGAAGTTTAGTGAGGTCTCTAAGAGGGAGCTGAACTGGGGCTTATTCAGCCCAAAGCCATCCAAGCCCGGCAGGTTTCTGCCCATGGAGGTGGGTGTCAGAGCATTGGGCAATGGGGGTGAGGTGGTTCTGCTGGATGGGACCCGACAGCTCCTCTCCTCTCTCAGGTTGCGGGAGCGGCACCAGGACGTGCTGCGCCAGAAGCTGTACAAGCTGAAGCAGGAGCAGGGTGTGGAGAGCGAACCGCTCTTCCCCATCATCAAGCGGGAGCCGGCTTCCCCCAGTGACAGGTGAGCAAACACCTGGGCCTGTCCCCGGGCACAAGCACAGTCTTGTGCCCTCACCCTTCCCAAGGCAGAGCTCAGGTGAGCAGCCAACGAGGGTACCATCCCCGTCCCAGTCCTCTCTTCTCCCTTCCATGCAGGCTGGATCCCGAGGAGAGCCTTGAGGCACAGCCAGGGCCATCATCAGAGCCAGAGGCAGAGCAGGACACAGAAGCCAAGGGAGAGGCAGAGGGGGAGGCCGTGCTGATGGAAGAGGATCTGATCCAGCAGAGCCTGGATGACTACGACGCGGGCAAGTACAGCCCCCGGCTGCTGGGCCCCAATGAGCTGCCCTTCGATGCCCACGTGCTGGAGGCTGAGGAGGACACGCACCGGCTGCTGCTCCTGCGCCAGCAGCTCCAGGTGACAGGTGAGCTCCAGGGCAGCCTGCCCAGCATGGGGGATGTTCACTGATTCATGGTGCAGGACTGGAGGGGACACTGCCCTCAGGAAGGGGCAAGAGCTGGATCTGGGTCAGGCACCCAGAGCTGACCTGGCAGAGGGGTGCCCCTGGTGCAAAGGGCACTGTGGCCTGGGCAGGAGCAGGGAGATGGTGCTCAGGCTGCTGGTGCTCCCTGGGAGACCTGCCACAGTACCACCAAAATGTTTGGGTGCAGACAAGCAGGAAGGGTGTTTTGGTTGAGTTTTCCAGCACAACTCAGCCCAGTGCCCACTCAGAGCCCGCAGGGCAGCCCATGCATTCCCATATCCAGTTCTGCATGCTCTGCACAGCAGCTCCTTCTCTCCACGTGCCTTGGAGCAGTGTTGCATGGCCCAGGCCTGGCTGGCACTGCAGAACCTGATGTCACCTCTCCTCCCTTATAGGTGACGCTTCTGAGAGCACCGACGACATCTTCTTCCGTAAGGCCAAGGAGGGCATGGGCGCGGACGAGGCGCAGTTCAGCGTGGAGATGCCGCTCACGGGCAAGGCCTATCTGTGGGCTGACAAGTACCGGCCCCGCAAGCCCCGCTTCTTCAACCGTGTGCACACAGGCTTCGAGTGGAACAAGTACAACCAGACCCACTACGACTTCGACAACCCCCCCCCCAAGATCGTGCAGGGCTATAAGTTCAACATCTTCTACCCCGACCTCATTGACAAGCGCTCGACGCCCGAATACTTCCTGGAGGCCTGCCAGGACAACAAGGACTTTGCCATCCTGCGCTTCCATGCGGGGCCACCCTATGAGGACATCGCCTTCAAGATCGTCAACAGGGAGTGGGAGTATTCCCACCGCCACGGCTTCCGCTGCCAGTTTGCCAACGGCATCTTCCAGCTCTGGTTCCACTTCAAGCGTTACCGGTACCGCCGGTGAGGGCTCCGTGCCCTCGGATACCTGCCAGGGGTAGGCAGGGACTCTCATCCCACAGCACAGACACTGTTCTATGCATGGCCCCAGGGCCTGGCCCAGCACTGGGCATGTTCCTGAGGCTTTTCTCTGTCTTTGCATTTATCATGAAGGACCGTGAGACTTTGGTATAAATAAAATAAGGGTCATTTTAGCCATGAGATCCTGGGCATGGGCACCCCCACCGCTCCTGCGTGACATCACCAGCCAGTACTACACTGGGCCCTCCCCTGGGGACTGGGTAGTCCTTGGGCTGGGTGTCCTCATCCCATCCCCACAGAGTCAGCCCCCTGTGCTCCTTGCCCCACTCCAGCCTCCTCTGAGTCCCAACATCTCCCCTTACCAGTGCCAGACCAGTCCAGCAGCTGCTTCCCAGCTGGAGTCACAGGGCCTTTGACTGCACCAGCTCAGCACTGCCCTGTATCCCGCTTCATTGCTCCTCACCCTCCCCTGGGCCCCATTCCTGGCATGTCCTCCCATGAGATCTGGCTTCCCCAGCCTGGGAGCACTGCCACATCCCTCAGTCCTGGCTGGGGCATGGGAGGCTTTAGTGCTGCACGGCGCCTGCTCTGGCAGAGCAGAGGAGAGGGATGCTGGTTGAGATATTTCCTTACAGGGGAAAATCCGGATTCCAGAGCCTGCAGTCCCTCCCACACCATGCCTGTGAGGCTCTCCCTCGCAGGCAAGAAGCAGTTGCACTCCCCAGTATCCTGTTGGTGAGATGGGAGTTCCTGAGGGCATCTAGTGATGTTCAGATGGGTTTTGGGCACCTTAGGGGCACTTCAGGGTTGAGCTGGGACTGGCTGGTGTTGGTCCACCAGATGCTGACCAAGGGCACAGCCACACTCTTCTGGGATCACTCCACATGGCTCCATCCCCACAAGCCCCCAAACCCCAGGGTATGCCCATTCAGGCAGGCACGATGAGGTGCTGGTGAGTAGTGCCCAGGGGTGCAGGAAACCTCTGCCCTGGCTTCCCCAAGAGACCATTTCCTACCTGCATCCACTCTCTCCCCAGTACAGGTCCATGGTGCAGGGACTTAGGGGTCTGCCCAGGTCCCCCAGCACTAGGACAGAGGCAAGCCTGCTGTGCAGGGGCCTCCAAGTCCTTGGGGGTTGCCCCATGGCTCAGGGAAGTTGCCTTGTCCTGCTCCTGGCTGTGCTGGCAAGATCCAGCTGCAGAGCCACCATGGGAGCTGGTGCTCAGGAGGCTCCCGTTCCTGCCCTGGTGACTCACAGCTGTGGGGCTTGGTCTGCCTGCAGATGGGGGTGGGGGGACCCCAACTGCTGTGGTCCTGCACGTGGGTACCCCCTCCCCATCCTGCCAGACATCCCCAGGGCCAGCAGCTGCACCGGATGTGTTCCCTGGCCTCTCCTTCCTGGCAGTTATTTCCTGCTGCTGCCTGTGCAGAGGGGTTTTGGGGCTCTCACAGGAAGTGAGTGAAGGCCTGGCCAGAGCGGAGGAAACGGGGACAAAAACCCAAACCCCAAAGCTGGTGGTTGGTGCCCTCTGTGCTCAGCTGCCGGCAGAGCCTCCCTCCCTTTCCCTCCTGGGCACACACAGAGGTGGGGGAACGCCCCCAGAAACATCCCACTGTATCTCCAGCCGGAGCAGGGTCCGTGTCCTCTTCCAGGCCCTGCGTTTCCCTGCACAACTGACTGCAGGCCCTGGATGGGGTCACTGAGCAGACACAGGAGCCTGAGCCCCGAGAGCTGCTGCAGCCTCCAGGCATGTGCCGGGGCCAGATCCGGGTCTAGATCCGGCTGAAGCCCCTGACGGCTTTTCCCTGACCTGGCTGCTCTCAGTGCTCCTCCTAGTCCGCATCTCCCCTACGTTTCGGGACAAGCTGCCACGGCGCAGCCCTGAGCTGTGCAGGGGACAGGCGGGCCGTGCCCGGGCGGGCAGTCGGTGGAGCTGCCCCGTGTCCCATCATCCGTGATGGGCTCAGCTGCTCCCGGGCACACCCCGGCCCCACCTGGGACAGCAGCATTCCGCTGCGGGTGGAGCCGCTCCTGCTCCCGGCGCTCAGGGCCAGCCGCGATCCAGCTCCGCGGGCTGGCCCTGCTTTCCGCCGGGGCTTTCGCTGCGACAATCTTTGCTCCAACCCAAGGGATGGCGGGATGACGGGCTCTGCAGCCCCTCACTGCCGAGCCGGTGCCGGGAAAACCTGCCTGGGCACCCGCCTGAGCGCCGAGCCGCTGTGCCCCTTGCTCGCCTCGTCGGGATGGCCCCGCGGGCCCCGCGGAGCCGGGCGCTCCCAGCCCTGAGGCCGGAGCCGAGCTCTGCCGCGACGGAGGCCATGGCAGGGACCACCGCCTGGGGACGTGCTGCCGCTGCTGGTCTCGGGTTTGGACAGCGCGGCCATATCCCGAGCTCGGAGCTGCGGGCTGGGAAAACCCCCGGGAGGCGAATCCCCCCGAGCAGGGACTGCCGGGGCTGGGGGAGCACCCAGGGACCCCAGCCCTCGGCCCCCCCAGCGCCCGGAGCCGCAGCTGCCTCTCCCCTCTCGGGTCCCGGGGTCGCTGCGGGGCTCGGCGGGGACGCCCCCTCTGTTGGACCCACCGGGGTGCGGGTCCCGCCGGGGGGCGGCACGGCCGGAGCACCCCCGCCTCAAGCCGCGGGTGCCTCCGCCAGGGGAGCTTTGGGGGCCGGCACCGGCGGGGCTGCGCCGAAGGGACGCTGCCGGGTCCCCGGGGCGCTGCCCGGACCGGGGGCGATGGGGCCAGGGGCCACTCCCGCCTGAAGGCCCGTCCCGAGCAGGGAGGGAGCGGAGAGGGACGGGGCCGGTTCCGGGGGGCGCGGCGAGCCCGGCCCTTCCCCCGCCCCGCGGCTGAGCTGAGCCGAGCCGGGCTGAGCCGAGCTGGGCTGAACCGAGCCGAGCCGGGCTGAGCCGAGCTGAGCTGAACCGGGCTGAGCCGAGCTGAGCTGAACCGAGCCGAGCCGGGCTGAGCCGAGCTGGGCTGAACCGAGCCGAGCCGGGCTGAGCTGAGCTGAGCTGAACCGAGCCGAGCCGGGCTAAGCCGGGCTGAGCTGAACCGAACCGAGGCGAGCCGAGCCGGTCTAAGCCGGGCTGAGCTGAACCGAACCGAGGCGAGCCGAGCCGGGCTGAGCCGAGCTGAGCTGAACCGAACCGAGCCGGGCTGAGCCGAGCTGAGCCGAGCCGGGTAGGTCCCGCCGGCAGCGAGGTAGGGCTCGGGTCTGCGCAGGGAGGGAGGCGTTGGAGGGGGGCGAGAGGTACGGGGCCAAGGGACAAAGAGGCTGAGATGGGCGGACAGAGTCGGGGATGGGCGGACAGACCGCCGAGTTGGCTGCGCGGGGCTCCTGGTACTGTGTAGGACGGTCGGGTCTCCAGCGGCTCCCAAGGCTCTCGGGGCACTCGGCTTCGCACACAGCCCCGAGGATCGGGGGCGCTTCGAGGGAGGGGAAGCGGAGCCCCCATAGTGGGGGACGGACACACGGTGACCCCTCTCTCCTCACTGTCTGTCTGTCCCCGGGACCGAGGGTCCACAACAGGCTTATCTTCGGCGTCCCGTCGGATCCAGGATTTGCTTTCGGGGCTCCCCCGCTGGAACGGGTCCTCCCCGCCCGCCCCCATGTGCCGCTAGCTCCTCCGGGAAGAGCCGGAGAAGGACGAGGAAAGGCTCAGGAAAGGGCCGGGAAAGGAAGGATCTATTTCGGGCTGTCGGAGTGGGCGGCCCAGTAGCCTTGAAGCCCTCGAGATGCCGCGACGCTGTGGGCGGGGGGCCCTGGTGCCCCAGGGCTGCCGAGCCCCAGGTTCTGCACTCCAGGACACCCGGGTAGATCCTCCAGCCACCACCTGTCCGGCTCCGAGGCCCTGGAGATTGGAATAGGGATGGTGCCAGCTGTTTCCCAGTCAGACGAGAGGCTGAGGACCTCTGCCCCGGGCCACAGCAGGGACAGGGAAAACCCCGGCGAGGACACTTACCATGCCTGGCAGGAACCATCCCGTGTGTCACTGCTTCCCAGAAATATCCTCTGTCCTGGGTGTCCTAGGGATGTCTCTGCTCTAGGCCAGGCCAACTTCTTCAGGAGCAGGTCCTCATGATGGTTGTGGTTCCAGGGAGGAACACTGATGCTTTGCCAAGTCCTCATCCCCATGGCCTTTTCTGTCCTGGCTGATGACCTCGACCTGATTTGATACTCCAGAGCCCCAGGCTGGAGGGAGGTGGCAGTGGGACCACACCCATCCCTGACAGGTGACAAAGTGTCCCGTGGGACCATCTGCACCAGGGGGAGGAGACAGAAGGGACCGTCCAGGAAGGTCGTCGTCCTGGAGAGCACCAGCGAGCAGAGTGGGATAAATACAAACACAAGGGATGAATGCAAACGCCCTGCAGCATCGTCTGCAGGCTGCCCTGTGGCTAAGCACCACATCCAGGGGCAGACCCCAGGTCGAGGGTACCGTGGGGTGTGGGGGAGTCACTGCTGTCTGGTTTGGGGGTCTCTTTGCAGGGGTGTGGTGCCTCTCCCAGCCCCCACCCCAGCCTGATCTTGCAAGCCCTGTCCAGGCCCCATGCCCAGTCCTGCCTGGGGAAGCTGGGGAAGCAGCGGGCTGGGACAGAAGCTGATAAGGAGCAGCGTCCTGCACTCCCCATCTGTCCTTCCCTCACTCCCCTCGGATGTGGCCAGGGCAGGAAGCAGTGCCCAGCAGAGGCAGGGCAGCCTTGGTGCATCTGCTGCCAGACCCAAACCTGTGGTGCTGCCAGGAGCCCCCCACACCCCCACTGCCAGTGCCTCACAGCCTCCAGCAGGACATTTTAGAGCTAGCTCTCTTCTCTGGGATTTTACCCCAGCACCCCTTGCCAAACCCTCGCTTCCATGGCATGTCCATTTTTCTGGGTCCAGAACCCCAAACCCAAGCACAGGGGGTCGGTGAGGGTGGTCCCTGGGCTCAGACACCTGCTGTCCCCACACGCATCCTCCTGCGGTGGCTGCCTGTGATGGGGGGAAATGGCAAGTGGGGACCCCCCACCCCCACAGGAGCCCCTTCCCAGAGGCAGCACTGGTGTGTTCTGGCACAGAAGGGGTTCCCTCACTCCCAGCCCTGCAGCTGCTGAGTGGCCCCTTGTAAATATTTGATTTCCTCTGAGTGTTGTGCCCAGCAGAGGCAGCTCTGCACGGGGGGTCCCAGCTGCTCAGCCCCTGAGCCCAGCTCAGAGTCCTCTGAGCCCCGGGGTCCCTGTCCAGGCCTCAGTGGGCAGTGGGGTCCAGGCTGTGCTTTTGTCGGGGCAAGAGGTGAAGGGAGGACGGGGGGGAATGTGGGTAATGGTGGGATTTGGAGCTTCTGGGGCTGCTCCTTCTTGCCTGGCCAAAAGGTCACTGCAGGGAGACCCCCCCCACCACCACTGGAGGGGTCATACCTGGCCACAGTGAGCCAGGGTGCAGCCAGGAGCACCCTGTGGCTGTGAGCACCCAGGTAGCAGGGACAGCAGGGCAGCATCGGCCTGGGGGCTCTTGGACCCTGGTGAGCAGGGGGAGTACCCGGGAAAAGGGGAACATGTTTGGGAACAGCACCCGGAGCAGTGTGGGCAGGTACGTGGCGAGGGACAGCTGGAGTGGGACTGGCACATCAGGCTCTCGCGTGGCACCACTGTGGAGCAGAGGTGACTTTGTCACCTCTCAGAGGATGTGGGAAAGGCTGGTGACTCCTCAGGGTCTCAGAATGTCATGCTGAGGCCTCAGCACGTGTCTGCAGAGCCGACGCCTCTGGGGCTGACACGGTCCCTCGGGGACCAGTGAGAACAAACAGCAGCGAGTTTTCACTCTTGGCTCATGGAAAAAGCTGGGCCCACCCTCACAGTGATTCAGCAGCGTGCTCCGCCAGCCCCCCACGCAGGACAGGACAGGGATGGGGCCGAGCCACCACCGCCATCCCTGACCCCTTCCCTGCTCCCAGGGCTGCAGGTCCTGGGACATGGCCAGTGCTGGGGCACGGGCAGGGCGCTGGCACCCGCGCCCCGTGTGTCACCGGGATGAGGCCCCAGAGGATGTTGCAATGCCTGGCCCCATCCCAGCCCGGCCGGGCTGTGGGATCAGCGCCTGCCTCGGGTGTGTGCAGGGGCTCCCCCCCTGTGGCCACCCTCGCACCAGGGGCCGGGGAGGGGTTGGCAGTGAGGGGTGTCTGGGGGAGGGACAGGGCGTGGGGCCCAGGGTCAGGCCAGCGATGGACCAACGGCCAGGGCTGGCAATGGTCAGAGCTGGTGTGAGGTTTAACTTCTATGAGGGACAGAAGACAGGTGGCAGTGCCACCGTGCACAAGGGAGGCTTTGCAGGGGGGGCGTGTTGAGGTAGGGCTGGGCATCCCACTGGGCATTCTCCTGGGGCCACTGGGCTGAGGAGCATGTCAGCCAGGAAGGTGGGCTGGGGCAAGAGGGGTGGCAAGAACATCCACAGCCTGGAGAAATGGGTCCCGGGAGGAGAGGAGTGGTGTGGTCCCTGTGGGGGGTCTGTGCCCCAGGTTGTCCAGCCCCTGCTGTCTCTGTCCTGTCCCATCTCATCCTATTTGCAACCTGGACTAATTTGCAATGGAGAGCCATGTAGGGCCAGGAGCTGGACTTGATGAACCTTGTGGGTACCTTCCAACTCGGGATATCCCCTGATTCTGTGATTTCCAGATGCTTCCCGGGCCAAATGAGGCAGAGTGGCACTGACCAGGCTGTCCACCACCACAGCCATCCCTGTCACCCCTTGTCCTGGTGCCAAACCCACAGCTCCCACTGTGAGGGATGCCAGGAAGGCAGAGCTGGTCTGTCACCTACATTGGCTGTGGTTTGGACACTTTGCCAGGGTTGCAGCACAGCCTCAAACCTGTACCTCAGGTTTCCCAGCACACTGGAGGAATGGGGCATCTTCACAATGAGCCAGGGCTTTACGCTCAGGGACAGGCAGAGTGTCAGGGTCATGCCCTGGTGCAGCCACTCTGTGCCTGCATCCTTCAGAGTGTGTCCCCCACTGTGATGGAGGGTGATGGCCCAGGGATCTCTAGCTATGTCCCCCCGGGGCAGGAGGGAGCCAGGCTGTCACTGCTGAGTTTCCCCCCACACCCTCTGTGCTGGGATTCAGACTCGTGGCTGCAGCCCCACGTGGCTCCTGGCCCGGGACAGTTAATCCCAGCAGCTGTAGGGCTGCAGCCCTCGGCACCCTCTGCAGATGAGCCGGGTCCCGCCCTGGTGTCCCTCTCCACAGCCCCTGGAGGACCCCATATCTGCAGGCTCAGGAGGGATGATGAGTGGGCCTGGCCATAGGGAGCAGCCCTAAATTCCCTGTGTTCCCCCTGCAGGGCAAGGCAGGATTGGTGCTGGCAGCGGCGGGGGGCTTCAGCCATGGAGCAGAGCCAGGCGGGGGCCTGAGGCTGCTGGAAGGAGCAGGAGGGGGTACAGGACATGGAGCCCCCCAACAGCAGCACGGCCGGGCAGGCGGACTCATGCTTCGGGGTGTTCAATGCCAGTGATGGCCGTGCCAGCGCACAGAACAGCATCGCCTCTCCCTGGTTCTCCACGGCCTTCGGCCTCATCGGCCTCTGCTCCAACCTCTTTGCCCTCTGCGTCCTGGTCAGCTCCTCCCGCAAGCTCTCCAGCCAGGCCCGCTCCTCCTTCCTCATCTTCCTCTGTGGGCTGGTGGTCACAGACTTCATGGGGCTGCTGGTGACAGCCTCGGTCATCATCCCCTACCACTTCACCAAGTTCTCCTGGGCCGAGGTCGACCCTGGCTGCCACCTCTGCAACTTCCTCGGCTTCTCCATGGTCTTCTTTGGGCAGTGCCCACTGCTGCTGGGGGCCACCATGGCCGGGGAGCGCTTCCTGGGCATCAACCGCCCCTTCTCCCGCTCCACCAGCCTCTCCAAGCGCCGTGCCTGGGCCATCGTGGGGCTGGTGTGGGGCTTCTCCTGCTTGCTGGGACTGCTGCCGGTGTTCGGGCTGGGGCGCTACACGCTGCAGTTCCCCGGCTCCTGGTGCTTCCTCACCCTCCTGCCCGACACTGGCGACATAGTCTTCTGCCTGCTCTTCGCTCTGCTGGGCATCCTCTCCGTGCTGCTCTCCTTCGCCCTCAACACCGTCAGCGTGGTCACGCTCTGCCGCGTCTACCACGACCGCGAGTCGGTGCAGCGGCGCCGTGACAGCGAGGTGGAGATGATGGTGCAGCTCGTGGGCATCATGATCATCGCCACCATCTGCTGGATGCCCCTCCTGGTGAGGCCTCTGTCCTGGTGTGCCCCATCACCACCCCTCAGTGTCCCTCCTGGGTCTTCACGTTCCCTCTGTTCCTCCTTGTGGGGTCTCAGTCTCGGCGTGCTCCCCCCAGTGTCCCTCCTGGGGCTTGGCGTCGCCCACCCTTCACAGTGAGGTCCCAGCTTTCATTGTGTCCCCCCATGTCCCTGCTAGGGAGGTCCCAGGTCTGCAGGTGTCCCCTTGGTAAGACTTCCCCTGCCCGTGTCCCCCTGCCACCTCTTTACACCCTGAGTTGGCCCCTGGTGACAGGCAGAGCAGTGCCCCAAACCGGGCCAGGACTCCTCCCAGGGGCTCGGTGCCTTGACTTTGGTCACTTCCCCACCCTGGAGCAGCTCACGGATCCTCCACTGACACTTCTGTCCCCTTCTCTCCCCAGATCTTCATTGTCCAGATGGTCCTGCAGCACCTGCCTGGCCAGGCCCAGGTGCTGCCCACGGACACACAGGAGATGCTGCTGATCTACATCCGCATGGTCACCTGGAACCAGATCCTGGACCCCTGGGTGTACATCCTGTTCCGCCGGGCCGTGCTGCAGCGTGTGTACCCCCGGCTGCCCCCCCGGCCCTCCATCGTCTCCCTCAGCCCCTCCCTGCCCCGCAAGCTCACCGCTGGCTCTGTCCTGCAGTAGCACCCTGGGGACAGGCACTGGGCAGGGGGACATGGCCATCGCCCCACCTCACCCACGGTGGATCCTCATCACCCGCATCCAGGGGCTTCCCCCCCACAAGCCCGATAGCCAAGGGGCTGTCAGGGGGCTGCTTCCCCCTCCCCGTCCCCAATAAAGTCAGCCTGTGCAGCTCTTGGTGCCCACTGGGCTGACAATTGTCTGCTGGCAATCAGAGCAACAGCCCTTCTCCTCCTGTCTCTCCTTTAATGAGCCACAGCCACTGCCCACCACATTTGGGATGGTGTAAGGGGGATCCTCAGGAAGGTGGGTGGGTTGGGTGCCTTCTGCCCCCCAACCAAGGGACAGATCTTGGTGCTGCTCAGGAGGGTGTGGGGGACAGGATGGGGACCCCCACCAGCACCTCAGCCCCAAATGGGGTGGGGATGAGGTGGGAATGAGGGGAGAGGACAAAAGTAAAGGGCAACACCTGCCCCCCAGCTACTCCTTATCCCCCTTGGGGTGGCAGACGGCTGCCCACACCTCAGCCACAAACTCCTGGGGGAAGGCGAACTCGCCCAGCACCACGTCCAGGCCCTGGGCAAGCTGGGCCACGCTGGGGCTGCCCTTGGCTGCCTCCACCATCGTCGAGGCTGTTGGGGAGAAGAGGGAAGTCAGGGCCAGTGTGAGGGGCTGGGACAGGAGCGGGGGCTGAGTCAGGATCTGGGGCAGGAGCAGGGGAAGGGGCAGGAGCTGGGGCAGGAGGAGGAGCTAGGTCAGGGCAGGGGCAGGGGCTAGGGCAGGGTTGGGGCGGGAGTGAGGGTCAGGACAGCTCAGTGGTAGGGGTAGGAGCAGGGTCAGCTCCGGGTCGGGGTCCAGGCCCCCTCCTCACCCAGCTCGCTGTCGCGGATGCCCATGTAACTCTCCAGCAGATCATCCACCCGCCGGGCAGCTTCTTCCTCGGAGGGGCTGGGCTGGGGGCGAGGTGCCCGGGGGTGAGTGCCGGGCAGCCCAGGGAGCACCCAGGGGCACGGGGATGCTGATCCCCATCCCGGCACGGGGTGAGCAGCCATGGGCTCGGGGTGCGGGACTCAGGGTGGGCCTTACCCCCTCCTCCAGCACGGCCGGACCCTGTGTCCGCAGCCGCAGCGTTTCCTTCCCGCTGGCCACCCTGCCTTCGCCTGGGGCTTTGCCTGTCCGTGTCCGCTGCCCGATCATGTCTGTGCCCCGGGACGGGGGTGAGAGCACAGGCAGGACCGGGCATCCCCAGCCGCTCGCTGCTCACTGCCCGGCCATCCCCCAGCCCCCAGGGGCACTGCAGGGTGAGCCGTGTGTGGGACGGGGGGGGGGTCAGGGACACCCAGGGGTGCAGGAGGGGGATGCTTGTGGTTATGGGGTGCTCACGGATGCACGAGCAGGGCTGTGGGGTACACACACATAGTGGGGGTGCAGAGGGTTACACACGGGGGGCAGTGAACCCTGGGAGGCACTCGGTGACTGGGGAGAGGCTGCAGGGCCACAGGGGGCTGGGGACGATCCCAGCGTCCCCAGGGCAAGAGCAGGGGGACCTTCTCGACTCACCAAAGGCCTTTTTCGGCTGGACCAGGCGGAGGGTGAAGGGCTGAGCCCGCGGCAGCTCCCGCAGCATCCGGGCAACCTCGTAGTGCCGGCAGCCCACGATGGTGTGGTCATTGATGGCCTCGATGCTGTCCCCCACACACACTGTCTGCAGCCGGTTGATGATGCTCCCCTCCTTGATCCTCTGGGGACCACGGTGGGACAGGGACACAGCGACCACACGGCACAATGGGACAGTCAGGCACAGCCCCCATCCCGACCCACACACAACCACCTCGGGGGTCCCGCGCCCTTTGGTAGCCAGGTCAGGCAGGGAAGCCCTCCCAAACGTCCCCACGGCACGGGAGATTCCCAGGGCCAGGACAGACCCCGGGAAGGACTAGTGTGGGGAGTCAGGGAGGAGCCTGGTCCCAGGGAGAGGATGTGCAGGGGATGTCACCTGCAGAGCCACAGTCCCCAGGGCTACCCCAGCCACAGGCTGCTCCCCGCGGGTTCACCTTGATGAAGGCATAGCCGGCCCCGTTGTCTGTGATGGTGAGGCCAAGCGCGTCCTCGGTCTTGGTCACCTCCACCTCCTTGGTCTCGCCGCGGACGTGGGCAAAGATGAAATCCTCCAGGCCAATCTGTCCCCCCAGCAGCTTCTGCATGTCCACTTTGTGCGTGTTGAGGGTGCAGAAGAGGATCTGCCCCAGGGAACCCCGTCAGCAGGGACCGGGGATGCCCCGCTAGGGCAAGAGGTGACAGGGGAGCCACAGCCAGTGCAGGGGGATTCAGTCAGATCTGGGCACTGCTAGAACAGAGGGGCCCAGGGACCCCCAGCCTGCCTGGCGACCCTGCACTGTCCCATCCCTGCATTCCCACAGATCCAGGCAGCTGGAATGCGCCGGGAACTGGCAGCCACGGCTCCCTGCCCACGTACAGAGGATAAACTGAAGCACAGAGCCCCCAAGCCCTCCCCGGAGGAGCCAATACAACCCTGAGGCCGTAACATTCTTGCAGAAAATTTTGGGGACTACATTTGCAAGCATCTGGGGACTTGGGGGAGCACAGGCAGCGCCTCGGGGGCCTGGCCTCCCTGCCTGGGCCACAAAGACCCCGCCCCAGGCCACAGCCCCTCACCTCGGTGGGCGAGATGTCGAAGACCTCGGCGATTTTGGCGTAGAGCTCCTTGACGTTGGTGAAGCCCTCGATGCGGCCCGTGGGGCTGCCGTGGGCCAGCTGCGTGTGGAATACCAGCCTGGGCCGGGCGCGGGGAGCCCGGGGGGCTGCGGGCCCGGGCAGCTCGGGGGTCCCCGGCTCCTGCCCCACGCCGTTCTCCATGGGGCCGCCCTCGGGGGGCTGCCGGCCGTGCCTGCCCGCCCGCTGCATCCCTGCGGCGCTGCTGAATTATGGATGGGGCTGGCTCCCCGCCGGCCGTAAGGTGATCCCCGCACCCGGGAACCTGAGCCGGTGGCGCAGGTCAGCCGCGGGGATCGGGTGAGCTCTGCCACGTAGGAAGCACCATCACATCCCCCCCAGCTGGGGCTGGGGCTGCAGGGATGGGCTCAGGGCTGTCACCCATGGATCCACCCCAACAACCAAGCCCGGGACCAGCTCCAGAGCTCCCGCCGAGCACAAACACACAGGGACCAGAGCGGTTTTCTCCCACATTTATTTGCTCCCATCTCCATCCCCAGCCCAGCGGCAGCAGGAGATGGCAAATGGCAGATGCACAGCGCAGGCCCTGCGAGCGAGGGAGGGGTGGGAACACCCCGGTCCCCGGCAGACCCAGGGCCAGGGCAAGGCCCATGTAGTGCTAAGTAAGAAAATAAGACACTCTCTAATTACACAGTCTGAGATTAATGACAGGCAGGCCCGGGGACACCAACCCTGACCCCGGCTGCCAGCACAGTGGTCCCACAAGAGCAGGGGGGCTCAGGCAAAAGGGGCAGGAGGCAAAAGCCAGTGCAGCACACCCAGGGTCCCTGCAAGCAGGAAGGGGTCAGGCACAGCTCCCCGGCTCCAGGGCTCCCCACCCTCAGAGAAGGTGGGTCCCAGCTCCCCTCTTCCAGGGGTCCCCCACCATGGGAGGGGGTCAGTCCCAGCTGTCCTCTGCTCCCTGCCCCAGGAGGGGGTCACAGTTCCAGCTTCCCTCTGGCCTAAAGAGTTTTATTGCTTTCAGGAGCTCGCTGCCTGGTCCCAGATACAGAGGGGAAAGAGGGGAGCCAAGCAGGATGACAGGGGCAGAGGCTCAAGGCACGCATCAAATAAAAGCTGAGGCAGGTGGTGGGAAGGAGCTGCCCTCATGCCCTTGCAAGGACAGGACCAAGAGGTTCCCAAGCTAGCCAGGGGACAGGAGGCAGCACCAGGACCAAGGGGGTCCCAGTCACTCCCCACTGCCACCAAACCCCACAGCCCCAGCTGACCCTAAAGGGGTGTGTTCACCCCAGGCCCAAACCCACCAGCGCCTCCCCTGCCCCAGTCAGGCTTCAGGGAGCCCCTGGTTGGCAAGGCAGGGCTGGGGGGCCCAGGGGAGAGCCAGGGGTGCTCACGCCAATGCTGACCCTCTCCCAACACTGCCCCAGCTGGGATCTCAGCCCTGTCACTGCTTTTCCCTCGAAGCTCAAGGTCCTTGGAGCTGGTGCAGCCGTGGGTCGGGCGGTCCGGGCTGCAGGAAGGTGCAAGGGGCAGGGGGAGCAGCCAGAGCCCCTGCAGAGACTGTCCCTTGAGTGAGCTCCAAGGAACAGACCCAGGGTCCAGCCAGGTCCGGGGTCTGGAAGGACTGGTCCTCTCACAAGTGTTCACTGAGGAGGGAGAAAAGCACAGCTGAGTCACAGAATCCCACAAGGGTTTGGATTGGAAGGGGTCCTAAAGTTCATCCAGCTCCTCCCTGGAGCAGGACAGGGCACAGACAGGGACACCTTCCACTGTCTCAAGCTGCTCCAAGCCCTGTCCAGCCTGGCCTTGGGCACTGCCAGGGATCCAGGGGCAGCCCCAGCTGCTCTGGGCACCCTGTGCCAGGGCCTGCCCACCCTGCCAGGGAACAATTCCCGCCCAAGATCCCATCCAGCCCTGCCCTCTGGCACTGGGAGCCATTCCCTGGGTGCTGTCCCTGCAGGCCTTGTCCCCAGTCCCTCTGCAGCTCTCCTGGAGCCCCTTCAGGCCCTGCCAGGGGCTCTGAGCTCTGCCTGGAGCCTTCTCCTCTGCAGGTGAGCAGCCCCAGCTCTGCCAGCCTGGCTCCAGAGCAGAGGGGCTCCAGCCCTTGCAGCATCTCCGTGGGCTTCCCTGGACTTGCTCCAACAGATCAGCATCTTTGGACATGGGGACACCTCCTGAATTCAGGGACTGGGCTTCCCTTTCCCACAGCTCCCTGGAGCAGCTGCACCATCTCTGCCCATCTCTGCCCACCCCTTTCCTGGCTCAGCTCCCATCACCACCAGCTGAAGCTCAAACCTGCCGTGCCATGGGGACACCTGTGCCACGCTCCCAGCCCTGCACCCACCTGGCAATCCGGGACAGGATCTCCTTGACACGCAGCACCAGTGGCTCATGCTGCAAGGGGTTGCTCTCGATGGCACTGTGCAGTTTGGCCATGTAGAAGTCCAGGGTGCTCAGCGTGGGGGTCTCCCCAGTGCCTGTGAGGTGACAGCCCAGTGAGCAGGACCAGCAGGTCCCCACCCCACCATGCTCACGTGCTGGGGACTACAGAAGGGACCCCAGCACCAGATGCCATCTCCTGCAGTGGCACAAGCCCAGGAACACAAGGATTTCAGCCATACTGGGGTGCAGCAGTATGACTCCAGAGAAAGAGGGATCCCAGCCTGCCCTGTCCCAGGACAGGGAAGCCAGGTGGCTGTCACCTCCCTAGCCTTCCCAGACAGCTCTCCATGTGCTGCACGATGCCACACCAGCAGCAGATGGGCACTTACCACCACCCCACAGTGCTCCCCTGTGTGGGATGGGGGGACCCCTTGGTGCCCCTCTGCCCAGGCAGGGGTCTCAGCAGCTGGGGGGCCCCACAGCTGCCCCCAACTCACCGGGGATGGGGAGGGAGGCGAAGCTGGCAGTGAGGGCCTGCCGCACGGACTGGAGCTGCTGCTGCAGGGCCAGGGTCTGCCGCTCCTCCTGCACCAGCTCCTGCTCCAGCTTCTCCTTGGCGCAGTTCATGCTCTCCGTGTGCTTCTGCAGGATGGCATTCTGCTCCTCGAACTCCGTGTTCATCTTGCGCAGGCGCCGCAGCTCAGCCTCCCGGGCTGCGGGACAGCACCGTGTCCGTGGGGACAGACCCTGGACAACCCTCTCATCCCAAACCCAAACCCTGGCCCACACGCGGCTCTTCCCAGCAGCTCTGTGTCACCGATGCCCAGGCTCCAGCCAGGACCTGGTCCCTCCACACGGGCTTCCCAAGGACCCTCCACAGCCCCTACCCTTGTTTTGATCCAAGAACTCCTCGGTGAAGATGGGCACATCGAAGGTGGAGAAGGTGTCGCTGCACTCACCAGCCTGAGGGACAAGGGGGAGGAGTTGGGCTAGGCTGAGCCCACCAGAAGGGACCCCAACACCTTGGGGCCAGGTTGATGAGGACACCAGGACAGGGTGAGGACTGGCCCTGTCTGGCACGTGGGGAGGGAGGATGGCTATGCTCTGCCTCCCACCCCTTCAGGAACCTGGGACTCACAGCCCCAGAACTCCCTCTGCCCACTCACACCTGCAACAAGCCCAGCAGTGTGATGTGCCTGTTTCCCCACACACAGGCAGACCTGACAGGGCCTTACCTTGTGCGGGTGCCCGTTGAGTAGGGTGTTCACGGCCACCGTGCCCACGTCCTCTGCAGGGGAGGAAGGAGGTCACCCAGGGCCCAGCCTCATGTCCCCAAAATGCTCTGGCAGCACCTGGCTGGATCCTGCAGCCATTGCTCCCACAACCCACCTTTTTTGATCTTTTTCTCCTGGATCTTCTCCGTGCACATTTTGTAGGCCTCTGACTGCTGGTACTCCCGCAGCTCCTTCATGTACTGCTGCTTCTCCCGCTCCGCCTCATCCAGATACCGCTGTGGTGGGTCACAGAGGGGCCTCAGCCTGACTCAACCCAGCCTCCCAGGAGCTGCTGACCCCTCCCTGCCCAGCTCCCACTCCCCAGCACTGGGCCCAGCACCTTTCTTGGAGCAAGCTCAGGGGTTTGGGGAGCAGCTCCGGAGCTGCCCAGCCCTGGGGGAGTCTCCCCTGGGGGCCAGTACCTGCTTCTCTGAGAGCTGCAGTTTGCTCCACTCTGCTCCCAGCATCTTTGTGATCTCTGGGAAGGGCAGGTCGGGATGCTGCGTGCGGATCTGCTCGCGCCGCTCATTCAGGAAGCGCACGTAGCCCGTCACGGGGGCCTTGGGGCCGTTGGGAAGGATCTTCTTCCTCTTCTTGCCCTTGGGCCAGCCCCTCTTCTTCACCGGCTGGCACCCATGGGGAAGGGACAGCCCATCAGGGATCAGAGCCATAGCATCAGTGGGACGCAGGAGCCCAGGCCCACCGGGGCCATGCAGCCCTCAAGACAAAGTCTGAGCCCTTCCCTGGCCCGTGGCCACAGCCACAGACTCTCGTGGGCTGGTGCAGAGCAAGAAGAGGGGCAGGGACATCCCCAGGCTGGGGACCTTGGGCCCCATTCCCAGGGATGGTGTGAGAAGGGACACGGGCTCTGGGACTCACCTCCTCCTCTGGCTTCTCGCCGCCCACCCGCGCCGACTCTCCCTTCTCCTGTTTGATGGCCACCAGGAAGTTCCCATGCTGAGCTTTGCCCGCGGCATGTCTGCAGCCAGAGAACACCCTCAGAGAGGGCTGGGACACCGTGGGGACCAACAGTGACACATGCCCCAGCAGCATGAGCTCACACTCACCAGATTCCCCAAACCCCCGACTCAAACAGCCCCAAACCCAGCACTGGCCATGGAGCCCTTGTTCCTGTGAAGGGAGGCTACAGCAGAGCGATGGCACTGAAGCAGAGCCCAGCCCTGTGAGCAAGGCAGCCCTGCACACTAAAGCTGCCCTGAGGTCTGGTGGCAGCCCTGGGACTCCTCAGGGACATTTGGATGGGGGCTGGCTCTTGGGGTCAGGTAACATTGACGGTTACATCCCTGCCTGTCACCTGGGCTTGGGACACACCTTGGTGGGGAGTCCCAAGGGACTCTGCAAGGGAGCAGGAGCCGCAGGGGTTTGGATCCTGGCGCCAGGGGCACCACCTGGAAGCATCACCCACACCCCAGGAGCCCGGAGGCAGAGGGTGAGGGCAGGGCACTGGCTTGAGCTGCTCCAAGCACAACCACCCCAGCAGGTTTGTGCTGCCTGTGACACCTCCCCGACACTGCAGGGCCCAGCCCCTCTCCCCTGGTCACTGCCACAGCTTCATGGATCAGCAGCTGCTTCAGGCAGAGCCTCCCTGCCCAACCAAGCACCCTGGGAGGGTAGAGCCTCCACGTCCCACCACAGCATCACCCTCGGGCTCCCCAAGGCCCCCGGCAACTCCTCCAGCTAGCCCCAACCCCCAGCCCTGTCCCATTCGCACCCCAGGGTCCTCAAGGCAGCTCCTGCTCTGCTGGAAATGTCCTCACCACGCCAGGGGAGCCACTAAGGGCTCCTGAGCATCACCAAGTGATGCTCACTTGGGTTCCAACCAGGTCCCCAGACTTGGGAACCAGCCCAGGGCCAAACACAAGCCCTTGCACAGACACAGGTCAAAAGCCACAGCGATCCCAAGCTGCTCAGGATGCGCCTTGGAATTTCCCTTGTGTTTGCCACATCATGTGCCTGGAGCGAACCCCAATCCCTGCAGAGACTCCCAGCTACTGGTATCCATCCATCATCCAGACAAGCCATCCCTGCAGTTAATTTCAGGGGCCCCTTCCGTGAGCCCCCAGCACAGAGCCTGGCACAGTAGTGGCCCTTGTATAAAAAGTGGGACAAGTCCCTCCACCAGGATCAGAGACAACCAGTGCCCTACACCCCCACATTCGCAAAAAACCCTACAGGAAGGTGTGAGACCACCTCTTCTTCCAGCTCCTGGGGAAAAGAACCCTCCGAGGCTGTGCAGGGTCATAGCCAGCCTTTGGCTTTATCAGCTGCAAGAGCAATGCTCCCAGTGATGTCCACAGCATCACCACGTTCGCCAGGAACACACTGACACCCTACAGCACCAGACAGATCACCCTCTCCCCTCGTGATCTGGATTCCTCGAATGCCTAAGGATGCTTTAAAAAGTAAAGTTATCTCAGGCAAGATTCCTCCTCAGCAAGTTCGCTCTGGCACTCACCTCCCTCCACCTCTGAGGCGCTTCCCCACCCGCCAGCCCCCACGTCAGGAGGGGCAAGGACAACTCAGCACAAATCTCAGAGGAATTCAGCCCTTGCTGGTTCTGATCTCCCAACATGCTTAGAATCACAGAATCCTGGAATATCCTGAGTGGGAATGGACCCACAGGGATCATCAGCCCAGTCCCTGTCCCTGCACAGGCACCCCAACAACCCCAGCCTGAGCCCCCCTGGCAGCGCTGTCCAAACGCTCCTGGAGCTCTGGCAGCCTTGGGGCCGGGAGCATTCCCTGGGGAGCCTGGGCAGTGCCCAGCAGCCTCGGGGGGAAGAACCTTTCCCTGAGCTCCATGGCAAGCCCTGGCACAGCTGCAGCCCTCGCTGGCCTCCTGTCCCTGTCCCAGAGCAGAGCTCAGCCCCTGGCCCTGTGCCTGCCCTGGGGAGGAGCTGCAGCCCCGAGGAGCCTCCCCTCAGTCTCCTGTGCTCCAGCTGAACGAGCCGAGTGCCCTCAGCTGCTCCTCAGCCCCTTCCCCAGCTCCGTGTCCCTCCTCTGGGCACTCTCCAACAGCTTTGGACACCACAAGATAAGAAGGATCCAAAGTGTCCCCAGCACTGGAGGGGAGGCTGCCCTAGTGCAGAGTGGGACAATCCCTCCCCAGCACACACACAGACCACCCTCCAGGCTTGGAAGGGGGTGAGTTTCTGCTGCTCTTTCACCAGGGGCACTGATACAAAACAGGGTGGCTGGAGGAGGTTCTGGCAGGCGGTGGCACTTACAGCAGGGCGGCAGGCGGCTGCTTGGTGCTGTGGGCCATGGGCAGGGGTCTCGGTCAGCACCCTGTGGGCAGAGAACAGCTGGCACTGTCATCGGGCAGTGGTGCCCCTGATGAGCCAAAACCCCCCTCGGAGGTGTCTCCCTCGTGGGGAAATCACAGGACCTCTGCCCAAATGGCATCACCTCCCCAACCAGCCCCTTACTGGCCTCTCTACCTGCTCCAGCCCCCAGGATCCCAGAAGAAGCTCCAGCCTGCTCCCACTGACCCACTCCTCCCTGGGGGTGCCATCGCAGCTCCCACAGGCTCATCCCCCTGAGCCCTCCCCCGCAGAACCCCCCCTTCCCGAGACCCATCGCATCCCCAACAGCTCCCCCCGTAACACTCCGCGCCCCTCACACCCTCACCGGCCCTCCCTGTCCAGCCCTCCCTCTTGGGGTCCCATTGCGGCGCCACGATGGGCTCGCCCTCAAAACCCACCCTCTACCCGCGACTCCCCGAGCCCCTCCAGGAGCGCCCCTCCCACAGGATATCCCCCCACAGGATATCCCCCCCCCCCAGGATATTCCCCCTACAGGATCCCCCCCTACAGGATATTCCCCCCCACAGGATCCCCCCCACAGGATATCCCCCCCCCAGGATATTCCCCCCCCAGGATCCCCCCCTACAGGATATTCCCCCCCACAGGATATCCCCCCCACAGGACATTCCCCCCACAGGATATCCCCCCCCACAGGATCTTCCCCCCCCCACAGAGGATCCCCCCCCCCACAGAGGATCCCCCCCCAGAGGATCCCCCTCATAGAGGATCCCCCCCCTCCCCACAGAGGATCCCCCCACAGAGGACCCCCCCTCCCCGAGGATCCCCGTCCGGACCCGCCGCCGCCGCCGCCGCTCACCTGACCACGCCCCTCTATTATTATGCAAACGAGGCTCCCGCCGCACCGCCCCCGATTGGCCGCTCAGCGCCGACTCGCGGAGCGCAGCCAGACGCGGGTTGGCTGGATGTGATGACGTCAGAGGGAAGCGGCGGAAGGGCGATCGGGGCTGGCGGGCGCGGCGCGCGCTCCCTGCTGACGGCCCGACCAATCAGCAGCCAGCGTGGGGACGAGGAAGTGCTGCGGAGAGGGCAGGTCTTAAAGGGGCAATGACAAAGAGGTGGGGACGCATCTCCAGTGGCTCGCAGTGGGCAGCGCCTTAAAAGGGCAACGTCATGGCGGCGTCCCTCCGCCGCCGCCCCATGCCCGTGACCCCCGTGTGCTCCCATCGCTCCAGCGACCTCAGTGCCCGCCTCAGGGCTGACCCACTGATTCAGCTGCCCTGCGCCACCGCTCCCAGCAGCCCCAGTACGCACCCGGCAGGGGGTACCCATGGCGCCAGTACTTATCCTAGAGTGACCCCAGCGCTCCCGCAACACTGCTTCCTGTCACCCCAGTACAGCCCATACTGGTCCCAGTGACTCCATTAAATACACAAGGGGAGGTCCCCCACGACCTCCAGTCTGCTCCCAGTGTCTCCAGTATTCACACAGTTGGGGATCCCCATGATGCCTGCAGTCACCACAGAGTCCCAGTGACCCTAATACTCCACCCTAGAGGGTCTCAGTGCCCCCAGTACTGGTCATACTGGTCCCAGTCACAACAGTAGCTACTCAACAGGAGCTCCCAATTGCCCAAGTAAGCCCACACTACTCCCAGTGACACCAGTATTCACCCAAGAGGGGGTGTCCCATGACTCCAGTAGCCACCCCAGAGTCCCGGTGACCCCAGTCCTCCCCCCACACTATCCCCAGCCACCCCAGTGAGGTCCATAATGGCCCCATCATTACCCAGAAGATCCCAGTCACCCCAGTACCCCCACATGACTCCTACTAACCCCAGTGCCCAGCCAAGCAGGGGGTCCCCATGACATCTGCAGTCATCCCAGCATCCCAGTGACTCCTAGTTGACTGGTTCCAGTGCCCACAATCCCTGTACCCTCTCACCTGTAGTCTGACACTCCCCACTTGGTGCCTACAGGGGTACTGGGGTGACTGGGAGCAGTGTGATGGTGTACTGGGATCACTGGAACTCAGGCAACTGCGGGCATCATGGGGACCCCTCACTTGAGTACCGGGTTTGCTGAGAGCAGCGAGGATGTACTGGTGTCACTGGAATTCTGGGGTGCCTACTGGCAGCATGGGGACCATCGCCTTGCTAGCGTGGGTACTGAGGTCACTGGGAGCAGTGTGGAGGTGACAGGGACATTCCCTTGTGGGTAATGGGACTGTTACAGGCAGCACTGGTGTGACTGGGAGCTGTATGAGGGTTCTGGGGTCTGCGGGACTGCTATGGGCAGGGCAGGAGTGACTGGGAGTGGGGAAGTAATACTGAGATCACTGGGGACAGCACTGGTGTGATTGGGAGCAGTATGGGGACAGCACTGGTGTCACTGGGAGCAGTATGGGGACATTACTGGTGTGACTGGGAGCAGTATGGGGACAGCGCTGGTGTGACTGGGAGCAGTATGGGGACATTACTGGTGTGACTGGGAGCAGTATGGGGGCAGCACCGGTGTGACTGGGAGCAGTGCCATGATACTGGTGTGACTGGGAACGGCCTGGGGGCAGCTGTGATGTGTCTGGGAGCAGTGTGGGGACAGCAGTGGAGTCCCGTGAGATCAGAGTGGGGACAGCACTGGTGTTACGGGGCGCTCGGGTCAGTGGATCGCTGCGGGGACAGCCCCGGTGTAACTGGTGTAACTGGGCGCTCGGATCGGTGGACGGCTGCGGGGACAGCCCCGGTGTAACCGGTGTAACCGGGCGCTCCCCCGTCCCGCCTCCCCCCGCCCGGGCCGCCCCCCGCTCACCCCGCCCAGGCCGGATCCCCGGGGGACGAGAGGGATCAGCGGCGCCGGCCGGTCCCTCCCTGTCCTGCCCTCTCCTCCCTCCTCCCTGCGTGTCCCTCCCCGTCCCCTCCCATTCCCTGCGGTGCCTCCCGCCGGGCCCGTCCGGCGCTGTCCCCGCGGGCTCGGGCCGGGCCATGGCGGAGCCGCCGCAGTCCCCGGGCCCGGCGCTGCCGCTGCGGGCGCGGCTCAGCTTCGCGTGCGGGCACTTCCTGAACGACGCGTGCTCGGCGCTCTGGTTCACCTACCTGCTGCCCTTCCTGCACGCCGTGCTCGGCTACGGCCACGGCGCGGCCGGCGGGCTGCTGCTGGCCGGCCAGGCGGCCGACGGGCTCTGCACGCCCCTGCTCGGCTTCGAAGCCGACCGGGCCCACGGCTGCGGCCGCTGCGGGCGCAGGAAGGGCTGGCACCTGGCCGGTGGGTGCGGGGACCGGAGGGACTGGAGACACCCGGGCGGGGGGTGCGGGGACCGGGAGCTCTGATGGGGGGAGCCGGGGGGAGAGGGCTGACCCCGGGAGAGCCTTTCCGGGGTGTCCTGAGTGGGCGACATCCGAGGGGGGAACTTTACTGGGACGCCGTAAGTAGAGAGGGATGACCCTGGGGGAGCTTTCCGTGTGTCGGTGTCGTGGAACAAGCAGCAGAGCCTTTCTGGGATGCTCTAAGTGAAGAGGGATGGCCCCAGGGGAGACTTTCTGGGATGTCTGTGTTGGAGGACATCCAGAGCCCTTCTAGGATGCTCTGAGTGGAGAGGTGTGGCCCCGAGGGACCCTACCATGTTCTGTGCTGCAGGACACACAGGGGAACCTTGGGGTGGCCCAAGGGTAACTATCCGAGGTGTCTCAGGTGAAAATGGGTCGCCTAGTGGCCTTTCTGCAGTGGCCTGGGTGGAAACGAGTGGCCATGGGGAGCCTTTTCTGGGATGCCTTGGGTGGGACACACTGCTGGGGTGCCAAAGATAAGAGACGAGTAACCCTGAGGGGCTTTGGTTAGGGGAGGAGAGGAGTATGGCTGTAAGGGAGCCTTTCTGGTGTGCTCTGGGTTGGAGGTCACCTGGGGGAGCCTTTCTGGCGTGCTCTAAGTGGAGAGGATGGCTCTGAGGTGGCCTTTCTGGGTGCCCTGAGGGAGTGACCAAAGGTGCCTATCCAAGGAGACATGTGAGAATGGGTGACCCTGGGGGAGCTTTTCTGGGATGCCAGGGGTGGGAGACCCTCCTGGGTTGCCCAGAAGGGAGAAGGGTGGCCCCAAGGAGCCTCTCTGAGGTGCCCTGAGTGGGGGGAACCCAGGAGAAGCTTTCTCGGATGCTCAGGGTGGGGGACAGTGGGGGATGCTGGGTGGAGGGGGTTGGCCCCACACAGCTCTGTTGAGGGGGCACGGGTGGGGGACACTCTGCTGGAGGACCCTGTGGGGATGTGAAGGAGCCTCTCTGGGGTACAGGATCAGCCCCAGGATACCTTTCTGGCGTGCCCTGGAAGAGGGGGAACAAGACTAAGGGTGCCTTTCTGGGTTGGGGAATCAGCCTTGGGGGTGCCCTGGAGCAGGGAGGAAACGGAGTGCCTTGTGGCATGGAGGTCTCCCTGAAGATGTGGGAGCCTTTCTGGAGAGGGGGACCATCATGTGGCACTGAGGTGGGGACAGGGTCCCCCCATCTGGAGAGGGGCAGCCCCAGGGGTGAGCAGAATTGTGTGCACTGGGGTGGAAGAGAGCAGCTCCTCCATAGAAGGGAGGGCTGCCCTGGAGGTTTTTGGGGTGCTCTGTGGAAGGTGAAGGGGCTCTGGTGTGTTGGCAGTGCCTTGGGCGACAGGAGAGGGGTCTGGGGTGCCTTGTGAGGAGGGGATAGCCTGGGAGGTGCCTTTCTGGGATCCCCTGCAGCAGCAAGGTGGGGACAGAGCTCCTCCATGTGTAGGGGACAGTGGGATGCTGAGCCTGGATGGGGAAAGGGCACCAGGGTATCCCTGTCCTGCCTGGGCACCATCCCACCCCAGGGGGCTCCCCAGGCTTTGTGTGTGTGGGTGGCAGCGAGCAGGGGTGAGAGCCACGTGCTCAGACCTTGGAGCTGCAGCAAAACCAAGACCATCAGTAAAATCTGGGCTTTCCCAAAAGCCCAGGTGCTTCCTGAGCAGATCTCAGTGTCTCCAGGGGGGTCCTGTGGCGTGGGGCCCTAGGCTGTGCTGGGGCTGTGCACCCCGGGGGCCAGCAGTGGGGTACAGCCATGGCATGCACAGGAGGCTCTGGCTCACAAGAATTATTGACTCACAAGAATTATTGACAGGTTTCTCTTGCATTCTGCCCTGGGTCAAAAAATGCAACGGAGTGCAGGAACCCATCTCTTGAGGTCTCTCTCTGAGGGGCCAATGTGGTGTAGAGAGGGGTCCTTGGTCCTCTCTGAGGTGACAGTGTGATGTGGAGAGCAGTGTGGGTAGGAGAAGGGCCCTTGATCCCTCCCTGAGGAGACAGCATGGCCTGAAGCGGGGTCCTTGGTGCTGTGACTGGTGCAGGAGCCGGCACGTCCTGCTTAGCTGGCACTGGGGACGACGGGGCAGTTGGTGGAAAAAATGGCCTTTGATAACAGCCCTCGGTAACGACCTGCCTCACCCAGAGCAGACCCGCGGGGAGGGAGGACGGTTGCAGTGTGGGTCCTCTTATCTTGATCCCAAATTTATCTCGACCAATGCTTTGTGCAACCCAACGGCAGCCTGATAAGGCGTCTGACCTCGCCGGGGCTTGGCTTGGTGAGTCACGGAGAGCGCTGGAGGGGCAGCTGCCCCCCTGCCCCAGCGTCAGCCGCATCGGCTCCCTAGATTTAGGGAAGTGGCCGGAGCTGTTTCCTCCCGTGCTCCAGCCAATGCTGCCTGGCGAGCACAGAGGGGAAATGCTAACTCAGGCCCTGCAGGGAGCAGAGCGCAGCCCGGGGCAGGCTGGAGCAGGGACGCAGGCTGTTTTCCAGGCTGCAGCGTGGGTTATTCCCAAGGCAGGGGCTTCCCCGGCGCCCACCGCGGCTGACCGCAGAGGGACCAGCGGTGGTGGCAAACCCACCGGATCCGGCTGTGCCGCGGCCGCTCGGTTCCCTCGATCACGCTGCAGCGAGGGGTGTTGTGTGGGAGCGGGGTGTCTCGTCCGGTGGCAAACCCGTGCTCAGATCAGAGGAAACGTTGTGAAACCGCAGCCTCGGGGCGGGGGAGACACCACGAGTTGCTATCGTGGCATCTTCCCACCGCGGCCGCGGCCCCGGCTGTTCCCACAGGCGCTCCGGGTGTCCCTGCCTGCTCGCCAGCTCTTTTATGGGCTCCGGCTTCCTGACGCAGTGGGGAGGAAGGGTGAGCGTCTCTTTGCTGCCTGTCTCAGCCTGTCTGGCAGTGCTGTCCTAAAATCCTTGCCCCGGGCGCCTGTGCTGAGCAGCCCTGCGTTCTGCCCCGCGGGGCCAGAGATGAGAAGCTGGGCCTTTGCCTGCCCGGGGGTGCTGTAGGTGTGGGCAGAATGGTCTTGGGTGGGCTCCCATGGCCCCGCTTGGGAGAACAGGGGGTCCCCAGGACCCCTCTGACTCAGTGCAGCCACTCCTGGGCACTTGGGGTACATGGCTATTGGGGTGCAGCCCTGTGCCAGATGGGCACAGCTCCATGGGGTGGCCGGTGGGGTGACCCTGGTGGTGGACATTGCCTGTACCTGGGGGCCATGAGGAGGAGGTGACACTCCTGTGGTTGTGCAGGTGGCAATGGCTCGTGGGTGGGCAAAGGAGCAGCCTGGAGGCTGCAGCAGCCGGGTCCCACAGCTCCTGCCACAGCGCTCCTCTGGCAGCCCTCACAGCCCAACAGGGTTGCAGAGCCTGGCCCTGTGGGGTCCTGGGACCCTCACCCCTCATCTGGGCCCAGTTAAAACCCAGAAACCCAGAGAGGATCTGGGCTGGTTGGAGCCTTCATGGACCTTCCCGTGCCTGTAGTTTGTCTGGGGCACAGGCACCACATGTGCCTGAGTCCCCTGTCCTTCAGAGGTCCTGGAGCACCAAAGCCAAGCAGTATGGGCCAGTGTGGGGACCCAGCATCCCTTAGGGATGGATAGGGCTGGGCTGGGATTGTCACTGCCACCCTTGGCTTTGCCCTTGGCTTTGCCCTGGCCTGCATGGCTGTGCTGTGTAGGAGCGAGGAGGAGGAGGAGGAGGAAATGCCCTTCATGGGTGGGAGGAAGAGGAATCACTCATGAGGAAGAGAGGTTCTTGCAAAGTGGAGAGGGTACCTTGGGGACCTGGCAAAGCAGGCTTCCATCAGCTGTAGGAACAGCTCTTCATCAGCACCCAGTGAAGCTGGGGACATGTAGGACAGTACAAGGGGACATGTGAGATGGGGTGCCAGGCTCTGTGTCGGGGCCTGGGGGTCTGTGGAGATGCTTGGCAGATAGACTCTGTAACTTTGGGAAGGGGGAGGGTGAAGCCAGGCTGGCCTGTGTGCCCCACGCAGCGTCCCCAGGCTGTGTCCCAGTGCTGTACAGCAGAGGGAGGAGCCTGGCTCTGGTGTCCCTGACTCAGCGTGCCCTTCCTGGAGCCCCCATGTTTCTGTGTCACCCTGTCATGCTGTGGGTGATGTCTGAGCGTGGTGGAAGCATGGCGCTCTCTGCCAGCCCCACTCTGCCAGCCCCACGGGAGAGGGGATGTGGAGACAGATGAGGTGCCAGTGCCCCTGGGACAGCCAGAGCCCTCCCAGCCTAGGGGTGCCATATCACCACAGGCAGGCAGCAGGGAGGGGTTATCTGTCTGGATATCTGCACCTGGGGACAGCGAGAACGTCCTAGTGCCTGTGGGTGTGACACTGAGGGTCATGGTGTCTTGAGGGGACAGAGCAGTGCTGGGGAAGGACCTTGACAGGAGAGTGTCTGTCTGTGCTGGGTGCCAGAGGGAAGGACATTCCCTGTGCAGGACAGGCTGAGGGGGTGTCTGGAGCTCCACGTGTCCCATCTGGCTGGGGAAGGAGCCCACCTCCCTCCCCAGCTCGGGGGTACAACCTGTCCTGGAGAGGGCTGTGTGTGTCACATTGGAGTCCCAGGTGTGCAGCCTCTCACTGCTCCACTCTCTCCACAGGCACCACCTGTGTCCTCGTGTCATTTCCCTTTGTCTTCAGCCCCTGCCTGGCCTGCAGGGAGAGCACTCCACAGTGGGCAGCCTTCATCTACTACCTCCCCTTCATCGTCATCTTCCAGTTTGGCTGGGCAGCCACGCAGGTGTCCCACCTGGCCCTCATCCCGGAGCTGGTGAGCAGTGACCATGGGAAGGTGGAGCTTACAGCTTTCAGGTGAGTACAGCCACAACTGGAGGTCACCTGGGCCTGGGGGAAGCTGCCCTGGGTCCCATCACTGTGTAGCAGGAGGTCCCTGGGTGCTGTGGCACACCAGACACCTCAGCATGGCAGAACCAGGAGTGGGTCATGTGGGTGTGCTGTGGGATGTGCCATAGGACTCTGGTCCTGGGATGGTGGCCCAAAGCCTTTGCTGCCATGGGGGAACGTCTTGATGCCAGGGATGTCAGTGACACAGCCCATGGGACACTTCCCTGAGCTGGGGACGCTTCTCCTTTGGGAATGGATGGTGGCATTTAGGGGAGGGACTGTCCCTCCCAGATACCCTCAAGGAGAGCTGGACGTGGCTCTGGGTACTGTTCTGGAGGCGAGATGTCTCCAGGACCAGGTGGGCAGTGCACTTGGCTCATCTCTGTCAGGACCAGGATGTGGGAGGGGATGTTCATTCCATGGAGCGTGGTGAGCAGGGAGGATGTGGGGTAACCGTGGCTCCAAGTGGTCCCACTCTGGGGGTACCGGGTCAGGCAGCTCCTGGCATCCTTGAAGCAAAGGTGAGCTGTGCCTGGAGAGGGAACAGATTAACCTGTAGGAATCTTGTTTCCCTCCAGTCATGCCCTGAGGCTTGGACTGGGCACACTGGGAGTTGCAGCAGTAAGGCTGAGGCCTGGCCAGGTGCCTCGTGTCCTCAGAGGTGTCACCTCAGCCATGACACTGGGGTGCAGAGGCTGTAGCACATCTGGCTTGGAGGGCAGCCGTGGGCAGAGGTGTCCTGCTGTGCTGTCCCCATGCTTGTCCCTCTGCATCGCCCCAAGGTTTCCTTCTGCTCAGGTATGCCTTCACTGTCATGGCCAACATCACCGTGTACGGCCTGACTTGGCTCCTGCTGAACTTCCAGACGGACCAGCCCGACATGGAGCACCTGGGCCCACAGGACATCCCTGTGTTTCGGGTGAGTGGTAAGGCTCAGTCCCTGGGGTTCCCTCTTCCCATGGTTCAGCTGGGGAGGTACTGGAGGGAGTCAGGGGGCAGTGCCCTAAAATCTCACCAACCGGGCCAGAGCCACACTGAGCCCTCCGTGGGGTTTGTGCACCCCTCCTTACCCTCCAGACTGCTGGGGGGCTGATGGTGGGCTGCCCCCTCTGCTGAGCTCACCCCCACTGCCTCACCAGAACTTGGCCCTCATCGTGGTGGGGCTGGGGGCCGTGTTCTCCCTCATCTTCCACCTGGGCACCAAGGAGAAGCACCCACTGGGGGTGCTGCCTGAGCCAGAGGAGAGCACCCCGCTGCTGCACAAGGAGCCCCTGGGCCCCCCGCGCCCGCTGCTGCTCTGGAAGGACTGGCTGCTGGAGCCCTCCTTCTACCAGGTACGGCTGGGCAGAACTCCCCTGGCCTGGGCTGCTGCCACGGGGCTTGCCCAGGTGTGGGTGGGGATGGGGAGAGGAGCTGTTCTGGGCACCCATCCACCCCCTCAGAGGGGCCATCCCCTTCCCGCTGGGCACCTGGGCCATGACAGCTGGGCAGGGCAGGTCCTTCCCACAGGCTGAGTGCTGATGCCCTGGCCCTGTCTCCTCCCAGGTCGCGGTGCTCTACATGGCCACCCGCCTCATTGTCAACCTGTCCCAGACCTACATTGCCATGTACCTGACCAACTCGCTGCTGCTCTCCAAGGTGGGTGCAGGGCAGGTCAAGGGGCGCGTGGGAGGGAAGGTGTCCTGATGTGGGGGCTCATCTCCCTGCCCTTGTCCCTTGCAGAAGTACATTGCCACCATTCCCTTAGTGATGTACGTCAGTGGGTTCCTCTCCTCGTTCCTCATGAAGCCTGTGAACAAATGGATTGGTCGGAATGTGAGTCCAGGGTGGTGGAGAGGCTGGAGTTTGACCCCAGGAGAGGACCAGGGGCCAAATCCTGGCTGTGAGCAAAGCTCCTGGCACACCTGAGCTGGAGAGCAGGGACCCCTTCATGGGGGCCATGAAGGCCTGACTGGGCTGCAGAACTGTGTGGTGCCCATCAGGGACAGAGAGCGGGTCTGGTTACACTGGCCGGGGTGGGCACACAGTCTGCAATGCCAGCAGGAGGGACCTGCTCCCCCAGTGTGTCCCCTCCGTGCTGTTGGGTGCCAGTCGAGTGTCCCCTGCCCTCGCAGACAAGCTCCCACAACTCTGCCTGGGGCTCAGCCTTTGGGCTGCAGAACAGCCTGGAGCACAGCAAGGACCTGCTTTTGGGGTCTCCTTGTTTAAATACAGCTGGGACAGAGCCAGGGCTGTCCCTCATGGGTCCTGGGCGATGCTGGCCTTGTGCCCTCCCTGCTTGTTCCTCCCTCACCGAGTGCCAGCTGATGTCTGAACTCCCCCTTCTCCCTCTGCCTGTCCTCCTCACAGCTGACTTACTTTGTGGGCATCCTGATGGTCCTGGCCTTTGCCTCCTGGGTGGCCCTGGCCAGGCCAATAGGAGATGAGATCTACGGGCTGGCGGTGCTGCTCGGGGCTGGCTCAGCCACCATCCTGGTCACCTCCCTGTCTATGACTGCAGATCTCATCGGCACCAACACGGTACGGCCGCTGCTCCTGCTGGGACGGAGGGGGGCCATGGTGGGCACAGCACCCCTGATCTGGAGTGGGCACTGCTCAGGGTTAGGGGATGGAGATGCTGGGAGGGGGCTCTGCTGGGCCCCCGTGTGCTGTACCCAGTGAGTGCTGTGCCCTGTGCTCTGCTGCACTGAGGGCTCTGCCCATCAGAGGGCACACAGGGGGCACAGCGCGGTTCCCTCTCTTCCTGCAGCACAGCAGTGCATTTGTCTACGGTGCCATGAGCTTCACGGACAAGATGGCCAATGGCCTGGCTGTGATGGTGATCCAGAACCTGCACCCCTGCCCGTAAGTGTCTCTGCAGAGCTGGGACCCCCATGGCCTAGGGGCCATGAGGAAACATTCCAGGGTTGGAGCAAGAGGCACGGGAGGGAGCCAGGCTGGATTTGTACAATCCCAGAATGGTTTGGATTGGAAGGGACCTTAAAGGTCATCTCCTTCCACCCCCTGCCACGGACAGGGACACCTTCCACTACACCAGGTTGCTCCAAACCCTGTCTAGCCTGGACTGGAACACTTCCAGGGACAGGGCAACCACAGCTGCTCTGGACACCCTGTGCCAGGGCCTCCTCACCCTCAAAGGGATGAATTCCTTCCCAAAATCCCATCTAACCCTGCCCTGTGGTAGTGAGAAGCCATTCCCCCTTGTCCTGTTCCCCCATTCCTTGTCCCAAGTCCCACTCAGCTCTCCTGGAGCTCCTTTAGGCACTGGAAGGGGCTCTGAGGTCTCCCTGGAGGCTTCTCTTGTCCAGCTCTGATTTGTCTTAAACCTTTCTTCACCTTCTCTCCCAGCCTTAGAGGGCCCAAGCCATACCCTGGGGATATCCTTGCCCTGGGCCTTTGCCTCGCACCCCAGTGCAAACCAGTCCTGACTCTGATGTGAGGACATGGGACCACTGCCCATAGCCTGGGACCCCAGTCCTGGCCTCCAGCCACATCTCTGCCTCTCCTCACAGGACCGAGCTGTGCTGCCCTGCCTGTGTTGACTTCTACCGCTGGGTGATGGTGCTGGTCACTGGCGGCATCGCTGCCGCCGCTGTCACCATGCTGTGCTCCATCATGGTGTGGCCCATCCGGATACGCCGCCGTGAGTGGGGCTGGGGGCTTGGGGGCAGCCCGGTGTGGGGCTGGGGGCACTGGGAGCCCTGTGGTCAGTGCCAGCCTGGGCTAAAGCCACAGTGTCTTTGCAGAGGGCCCCAGTGGGGCAGCAGTGGGAGCGCTGTCATTACTGGGCTGTCTTGTGGCGATGCTTGCAGCGGGAGCCCTCATGGTAGGACACAGGGCAGGGCCGTTGTCCCACTTCCCTGCTGCCCCCAGAGAGGGGCTGTGTTTGCTTGCTGTGCCCTTCTGGGGGGCAGCACCCTCTGGCCAGGTTAGGGCCACCCTGGCCCTGGGGCTTCAAGGGGTGTTAGGATGTGGCAGCAAATGTGGGGGATGGTGGGGTGACTTTTGCCAGGCTGGGGAGCCAGCACCTCTGCTCAGTGCCTGTTCTGCCTCTCGGGGTGCCCAGTGCCTCGCTGTGGGGTGGGGGAACAGGACAGACCCCTCGTGCTGCTTGGGGCCCTGCTGGGTCAGGCCCCTGGTGCTAGCAGAAGAGTCCAGGAGGGCCAGGCCAGCATGGGAGGATCACCCCATGCTGCCATCTCTCCTGACCTGTTCCTTCCTCCTTTCCTCCAGGTGCTGTCGGCCTGCAGGGGCTGAGCAGCGCAAGGACCCCTGAAAGTGGCACTGGGAGCACTGAGGGAGAGAGCCGGAGTGGCACCGTCAACTGAGCGGGGCCGTGTCCGTGGCCACCGTGTCCTCAGGGTTGTGTCCTCGGCCACCACGTCCTGGGCCACCACGGTGCCACACTCTGAGTCTGGAGCGTCCCCTGCACTGGGGGCCACTGGGCAAGAGGGGGTGACCCCACCCTGTCTCCTTGCACTGGACTCGTATTCCCACCCTGACCTCATGTCCCCATCCTGGACTCTGGTGTCCCAGACCCCACCGGGCCCACGAGGGCTGTCCCCGGTGCAGTGTCACGGTGCAGGGTCACCTGTCACCTCTCACCTGCACAATGAACACTAGCAGGGTCTAGGCCAGGCCGGGGCGGCCCCAGAAGAAGGGAGCGCTCGGCCCGAGGTTTTAACCTGCTTTTGTAAGGTCAATACGTACAAACGGCACTTTATAAAGGAGGAGGAAAAGGAGAGAAAAAAAAAAACAACCGCAGCATTGATGGCCCCGGGAAGGGGGTGGGCGCCGCTCCGGGGTGCGGCACCTTCAGCCGGGGCTGGAGCAGGTTTGGGGGCGGCTCGGGGGGCGCCCGGCGCTGCTCCCGCCCGGGCGGGCTCGGAGCCGCGGCCTGAGGGCCGGGACCGGGACCGCCCTCAGCTGCCATGGCCCCGCCCCCGCCGAGCGCGCGGGGACAGGGGATTGGCCCGTGCGGGGACCCGCCCCCGGCGCGGGACAGCCAATGGGAGCGGCCCTTGCGCGGAGGGGGCGGGGACTGAGGGGGGAGTGCGAGAGTGCGAGTGCGTTAGTGTGACACTGTGTGAGTGTGACACTGTGTGAGTGTGACACTGTGAGTGTGAGTGTGACACTGTGTGAGTGCGAGTGCGACTGAGTGTGTGAGTGTGACACTGTGTGAGTGTGAGTGTGACACTGTGTGAGTGTGACACTGTGTGTGTGACACTGTGTGAGTGTGACACTGTGAGTGTGAGTGTGACACTGTGTTAGTGTGACACTGTGTGAGTGTGACACTGTGTGAGTGTGACACTGTGAGTGTGAGTGTGACACTGTGTGAGTGCGAGTGCGACTGAGTGTGTGAGTGTGACACTGTGTGAGTGCGAGTGCGACTGAGTGTGTGAGTGTGACACTGTGTGAGTGTGAGTGCGACTGAGTGTGTGAGTGTGACACTGTGTGAGTGTGAGTGTGACACTGTGAGTGCGAGTGCGACTGAGTGTGTGAGTGTGACACTGTGTGAGTGTGAGTGCGACTGAGTGTGTGAGTGTGACACTGTGTGAGTGTGAGTGTGACACTGTGAGTGCGAGTGCGACTGAGTGTGTGAGTGTGACACTGTGTGAGTGTGAGTGCGACTGAGTGTGTGAGTGTGACACTGTGTGAGTGTGAGTGTGACACTGTGTGAGTGTGACACTGTGTGAGTGTGAGTGCGACTGAGTGTGTGTGTGTGACACTGTGTGAGTGTGAGTGCGAGTGTGTGTGTGACACTGAGTGTGAGTGTGAGTGTGAGTGCGAGTGTGTGTGTGTGACACTGTGTGAGTGTGTGTGTGAGTGTGTGACACTGTGAGTGCGTGTGTGAGTGTGTGTGTGTGACACTGTGTGAGTGCGAGTGTGAGTGTGTGTGAGACTGAGTGTGAGTGTGTGTGTGTGACACTGTGAGTGTGAGTGCGAGTGCGAGTGTGTTAGTGTGACACTGTGTGAGTGTGACACTGTGAGTGTGAGTGTGACACTGTGTGAGTGCGAGTGCGACTGAGTGTGTGAGTGTGACACTGTGTGAGTGTGAGTGTGACACTGTGTGAGTGTGACACTGTGTGTGTGACACTGTGTGAGTGTGACACTGTGAGTGTGAGTGTGACACTGTGTTAGTGTGACACTGTGTGAGTGTGACACTGTGTGAGTGTGACACTGTGAGTGTGAGTGTGACACTGTGTGAGTGCGAGTGCGACTGAGTGTGTGAGTGTGACACTGTGTGAGTGCGAGTGCGACTGAGTGTGTGAGTGTGACACTGTGTGAGTGTGAGTGTGACACTGTGAGTGCGAGTGCGACTGAGTGTGTGAGTGTGACACTGTGTGAGTGTGAGTGCGACTGAGTGTGTGAGTGTGACACTGTGTGAGTGTGAGTGCGACTGAGTGTGTGAGTGTGACACTGTGTGAGTGTGAGTGTGACACTGTGAGTGCGAGTGCGACTGAGTGTGTGAGTGTGACACTGTGTGAGTGTGAGTGTGACACTGTGTGAGTGTGACACTGTGTGAGTGTGAGTGCGACTGAGTGTGTGTGTGTGACACTGTGTGAGTGTGAGTGCGAGTGTGTGTGTGACACTGAGTGTGAGTGTGAGTGTGAGTGCGAGTGTGTGTGTGTGACACTGTGTGAGTGTGTGTGTGAGTGTGTGACACTGTGAGTGCGTGTGTGAGTGTGTGTGTGTGACACTGTGTGAGTGCAAGTGTGAGTGAGTGTGTGTGAGTGTGACACTGTGTGAGTGCGAGTGTGAGTGTGTGTGAGACTGAGTGTGAGTGTGTGTGTGTGACACTGTGAGTGTGAGTGCGAGTGCGAGTGTGTTAGTGTGACACTGTGTGAGTGTGACACTGTGAGTGTGAGTGTGACACTGTGTGAGTGCGAGTGCGACTGAGTGTGTGAGTGTGACACTGTGTGAGTGTGAGTGTGACACTGTGTGAGTGTGACACTGTGTGTGTGACACTGTGTGAGTGTGACACTGTGTGAGTGCGAGTGTGAGTGTGTGTGAGACTGAGTGTGAGTGTGTGTGTGTGACACTGTGAGTGTGAGTGCGAGTGCGACTGAGTGAGTGTGTGTGTGTGTGAGACACTGTGAGTGTGAGTGCGAGTGTGAGTGCGACTGAGTGTGTGTGTGTGTGTGAGACACTGAGTGCGAGTGATCGTCTGTGTGACACTGTGTGACACTGTGTGTGTGACCGTGTGTGTGTGTATGTGAGACTGTGTGTGACACCGTGTGTGACACTTTGTGTGTGAGTGTGTGTGTCACCATGTGTGTGACACTGTGTGTGTGTGTGTGTGTGTGTGACTGGGGGTGTGGGTGTGTGACAGTGTGTGAGCATGAGTGTGTGTGTGTGATGTGATTGTGTGAGCTCTGTGTGTCCCTGTGTGTGTCCCTGTGTGTCCCTGTGTGTGTGAACACACCTGTCTGCAGCTGACCCATGCGTGATGCTGTGCCGGGCTGTGCTGTGTGCGCCCCGGGTGTGAGCGGGAGGGTGCCAGCGTTTTTCCATAACCCCTGGGATGGTTTGGGCTGGGAGGGACCTCAGAGCCCATCCAGTGCCACCCTGCCATGGCAGGGACACCTTCCACTGTCCCAGGCTGCTCCAAGCCCTGTCCAGCCTGGCCTTGGGCACTGCCAGGGATCCAGGGGCAGCCCCAGCTGCTCTGGGCACCCTGTGCCAGGGCCTGCCCACCCTGCCAGGGAACAATTCCTGCCCAAGATCCCATCCAGCCCTGCCCTCTGGCACTGGGAGCCATTCCCTGGGTGCTGTCCCTGCAGGCCTTGTCCCCAGTCCCTCTGCAGCTCTCCTGGAGCCCCTTCAGGCCCTGCCAGGGGCTCTGAGCTCTGCCTGGAGCCTTCTCCTCTGCAGGTGAGCAGCCCCAGCTCTGCCAGCCTGGCTCCATGGCAGGGGTTCTCCCTGGCCCCTGTCCGAGCCCTGTTCCCAGACGCTCAGCTCCATGTGTGCCCCCTGGGTGGGCTGGCCCTGCCGTGGGGGCTGTGGGGTCTTGTGTGCACAGAGGACACGAGTGTGGGGTGAGGAGGCTGCAGGGGGCTGGGGGATGTGACAGGGTGTGGCCAAGGGCAGGCAGGGACACCCCGAGTGTGCCCGATCCAAGGGAATGGAATGGGATCCAGGCGGATGGGGCAGGAGCCTGGCCGTGCGGGGTGCAGCCCCCTCGGGCCGCGCCGTGTCCCTCCTCGGCCCGGCCCGGCTTCGTGGCGTTTCCCTGCCGCGGGAAGGGCGTTATCAGCCCCGGTCCAGAGAGCAGAGGTCGAGGCGGGCCGGGTCCGTGGCCTTCGCACCTGCCCAGGGCCCGCGGCGGGGCGCGGTCCCGGCTCTGCCCAGCGCCCCGGCCCGGCCGTGCCCTGTCCCCACCCCTCTCTGGAGGTGCCACGGCAGAGACCCCGGGGCCAGGGGCCGCCGTGCCCCCAGCACTGCCCGGCCTTGGGGGCCGGGGCAGGGAGGGGGAGCGGGCACCGGGCGGACGCTGCCGTGCGGTGTCCCGGCGCTGCGGGATGTCCCGCGTTTGCGGGGACGTGTCCCATGGATTGCGGGGCGCGCACTGTGAAATGCCGCAGGGTCGCAGAGTGCCGCGGGACTGGGGCTGTGCCGCGCTGCTTCTCAGCGCTGCTGGGTCTGGAGCGCGTTTGCGGCTGTTTTGGGGGGCGGGGGGCCGGTGCCGCATTCCCCGGGGGCCGGGGCTCATCCCGCGCAGCCCCGGGGTGTCTCGGGCTGGGGCTGCCCCGGCCGCTCCCTGCGAACCTGCCGCGGCCTCCCGGCCCCGCCCGCTGCCCTTCCTCGGGAGGAGGAGGAGGAAGAGGAGGAGGAGGAGGAGGTAGCAGCGGAGCAGGAACGGCGCTGGAAGCAGTGGGAGCGGGACAGCTCCGACGGGACGGGGGCCCCGGCTGTGCCCCCCAGCAGGTACCGCGCGGGGCCGGCCCGGCCCGGGACGGGGTTCTGGGGCCGCGCGTGGGTCTGGGGCCGCAGCCGCTTTCCCGTCCCCTCTGGAGCCAGACCGGCCACGCACTCCCGCGCCCAGCACCGGCCGTGACCCGCGCCGGCAGCCCCGGGCCGGGGATCACTTTCCCCGTCACCCGCCGGTACCGGGGTCACCCCTTCCCCGTCACCCCGCTGCCCACGGGGGCCGCAGCCAGCACAGGATACCATGGGACAGGCACAGGGGTCATGAGACCGGGTGAGCTCGGCTGTCCCGGACCCGGCGTGGCCTGAACCGTGTCCCCGTGTCCTCCCCGGTGGAGTGACAGTTGGTGACACTGGGATCTGCTGTGCTGCAGGAATAGACCGTCCCCACAATCTGTGCCCTCTCCCCCGGCTGTCGGACTCATCCCTCATGCCGGGGAAGCTGAGGCGCAGCAGGCAGGAGGTGCTGGGGCAGAAGCAGTGGCGGAGCCTGGAGGAGAGGGGAAGCGCCCAGCTGGAGCAGCCCAAGCTCACCAGGTGGGTGCTGCCCCTCATGAGGTCACATCCCGCACCTCAGCCCCACATCCCAACTGTGTCCCTCGAGTCACCCCTTCCGATGCCTCCTTCCAGATCCAGGACCTATGAGTCCTCCTGCAAGGAGACAGAGCAGGCAACCACGGGCAGGCAGGGACCCCCATCCCCCTCGGTGAGTTTTGGGGTACCGGAGCTGAGGAGCAGGACCCCAGCCCCAGCCCCATGGGCTCGGCTGGATGCTCTCTTGGGGTGGGTACCGGGGGGGGCTCGTCCCGGTTCCGTGGCAGGCGCAGTGATGGAGCAAGGGGCTGCAGGATGCCCGCGGTGCCAGGGCCGGCCCCGAGCACCGACCCCCCGACCCCCCGCAGCTGAGCAAGCAGGACAGCAGCTACCGCCGGGTCTTCGGGGAGCTCGCCGAGCAGGACGTGCTGCTGGGCTGCTTCTCATGCGCCTGGCAGAGAGAAATGCCCTACCACGGCCGCCTCTACGTGTCCTCCCGCCACATCTGCTTCCATTCCAACCTCCTGCTCAAGGACATCAAGGTGGGGCTGGAGCGGGCGTAGGGCCGGCGGCGCAGGCAGGGGCACAGGTGGCAGCATGGTGACACAGCCTGTTCCCCCCGGCACAGGCCGTGGTCCCCGTCGCTTCCATCTCAGCCCTCAAAAAGACCAACACGGCGCTGCTGGTGCCCAACGCAATCAGCATCCGCACGGCCAAGGGGGAGAAGGTGAGAGCGGGGGCAGCCTCACCTGGGGCTGTCTGGAGTGTCTCGGTCCCCGCGGGCTCTGGGCCGTGACCGAGGGGCAGCTCGTGCACAGATCCCCTTCTCGCTCCCCGGCAGTTCCTCTTTGTGTCGCTGCGCCAGCGAGAGGCCACGTACCAGCTCCTGAGGTCGGTGTGCAAACACCTGCAGGTACGCGGGGACTGGATGGGCAGGGGGGCTCCATCCATCCATTGCAGGGCACCTCCCTTCATCTCCCTTTGTCCAGGACAGCGGCCAGAGCCCTCGAGACTCAGTGAGCTATGAGGAAACCCTTGGGAAGTCTCAGGTGAGGCCAGGGAATGGAGGGCAGGAGGGTACAATAGGAGGAGGGGTGGTCCCAGCCCCCTGGATGGGGTGGGCTGGGTGCAGTGGCAGGGAAGACATGGGGGGGAACATGAAAAGCCCCAGCCCGAGGCAGTGCAGACCCCAGAACCCTCCCTTCTTGTGGGTGACACAGGTACCGTCAGGTCCTGCCCATGTCCCCACGGCAGTGGGGCAGGTGCCTCGGGGACATACATCGTGACTGGGGCTTGTCCCCTTCTAGATCTCGAGCCAGTCAGCCCTGGAGCAGAGCACCCCGGAGCCCAACAGCGTCCCCGAATCGCTGGGTGAGCGGCTGCCCCGGTGCTCTCCCCGCCTGCTCACAGCCCTGCCCGCGTCCCCGCCCGCATCCGTGCCCCACTGGCAGCTCTGCGCTCTGCTCCTCCCCAGACACGCGTGGTCTGGGGGGGACCCCGCGGCCCTCGCCCCCCCCGACCAGCATCCCCACAGCCCCAGGGAGTGCAGGATCGGCACTTTGTGGCCCCGTGTGCCCGCAGGACACCTAGACCCCTCCCTGGGGCAATCATCGAGTGTCTGTCTCCTGGTCACCTGCAGATGAGCCAAACCCGAGATCAAGACAGGCGGAGGACGAGGATGGCGAGGTGGCCCTGCTGGTTCCCAGCAGCAGCAAATGGGCGCCCTCAGCAGAGAAACGTGGCCTCTGGGGTGGGTCAGGGGGCTTGGGATGGGGGGATGATCCTGGGGGTTTACACCCGGGCAGAGCCGAGCACAGACTCTCAGTGCCACTAACACTGCCTTGTCCTGCCAGGGAGACCCCACGCCGTGCTCTGGGCATGGGCCACTGCACTTTGGTCCCGGATAAACCCCCAGCTGAGCTCTCTCAACATCATCATCATCATCTACCTGCTGCTGTGAGTCCCCAGGACCCACTCCCAGCCCCGGTCCCCATCCCTACTGACACAGCCTCTCCAGGGTGGCACTGCCAGGCCGGGGTTCCCGCCTTTCCCCTCAGACTCCCATCCCCAGGGCAAGCACATAGGGGCCTGCCCTTGGCACTGCTCCTGCCCCATGTGGCCACCCTATGCCCCCTGGCTGATGCTGGCCTGTCCCCAGCATGGTGGCCTTGCTGCTGTCCTCGGGGTACATCGGCCTGCGCATCGTGGAGCTGGAGCAGCAGCTGTCCTTCGCGGGGGCTGGGCCACACCTCAACCTGTCACCGCAGTGAGTGGGGGGCATGGGGGGCTCTGTCCCCAGCAGACACTCCTCCTCACCCTGCCTTCCCCCCCAGGTACAAGACAACGTGAGGCCACTGAGGACCGTCACCAGAGCTCCAGCCGGGGGGCAGGGGGTCCAGGGGCTGCTCTGAGCCCTTCCTTGGCCTCCCGGGGGGGCTCTGTCACCAAGCGCCTTCCAGCTCCCCACGATCCCAGGGAAGCCCACAAGCTGAGAGGCTCCATCTCTCCCTGTCTGCCCACCCTGAGCAGCAGCAGAAGAGACCCAGGGAGCTCCCGGCGGGGCAGAGAGCAGGGAAGGGGGGCTGGAGTCAGCACCAACCCCAGCCAGCCCTCCCTGCCCAGAGGGAGCAGGCAGAGGGGGTCAAGCCCCAGGCAAGGCAGGGGCACAGAGATCAGAATAGTCCATTAATAAAGATTTATAATAATCTATATTATATTAATACTTATTATTTTCTGGGCCAGATGCCACAGGATGAGCATGAACTAGTCCCCCATGCATCCCCTGCTTCCCAGAACAGACCAGGACACGGCAGGACCCAGAGCTTTGACTCTGACTGGTGTGGGGAGGCAGCTCTAGGTGCTGATGTCCCAGGGGTCCAGGGAGCAGCAGAAGACCCTAAGCAGCCCCCCGGGGCACTGGCTGCTGGTGACAATGGGAGGCAGAGGGGAAGGGGGCAGTGGGGGGGGGCACCAGGGCTCTGCAGCTGCTCAGGCCCTGGCTCTTACCCTGCTCCTTCCCTAGGACAGAGCTCACCTGCCAGAGGAAGGTGTAGGTCACAGGTACACGGTGGGGACAATGGGTTCCCACAGGCTTTGAGCATGAACTGGGGATTAGAGCAGAGCTGGGGGCACAGCAGAACCTGCACCCCACAGAAGGATCCACTAGCCCAAAGCCCTGGGGCTTAATCCCTTTCTAGGCCAGTTAAGGGGCTCTGGGGCTTCCCCCAAGCACCAAGATGGGGAAACTGAGGCACTGACAACTCCTTTCTCTGTGCTATTTCCTGGGCCATCCCTTCCTCAGACCCACAGCTCAGCTCTGTGCCTGGGGCAGCAGCAGTGGGAGATGCCAAGGTCAGGGATCCTCGCTCTCCTCATCCTGCTGCTCAGCCCCAAGGAGCAGCTCTGCCCCACAGCACCCAGCCTGGGGGGACTTCCAGCAGCAGGCCTGGAACAAGGCACAGGGCTGTGGGCACAGGGCTGTACCCCACGGGAGAGGTGCCCAGGGAGGGGGTGCCTCCCCGTGAAGGTCCCACCTGCATGGAGACAGCAGGACCGAGGGGCTCTGCACCCCCAGCCTCGCTGCATCTACACCCTGGCAACTGCCCCACACCAAGGGGGGCTGTACCAGGCCAGGGACCCCTTTTCCTCCTTCCTGCCACGCCAAGGGGCACAGGGCAGGGCAGGGAGGGCGGCTGTGCCCTTTCCCAGCTGCAGGAAAGCAAACAGGAGCGGGAAGCTGGGAGCAATAAATCACAGGTGAGGTCTGTGCCAAGAAAGCTGGTACCCGCAGAGGTGGGGTGGGGACCCTGGGGACTTGCTGCACCCTTCACTGTGGAGAAGCAAAGTGGAGCCATGGAAACCAATCCCAGTAAATTCACAACCTGTTTAATGCCAGTTCAATTGCTTTACATGAAAAAGTTACAGCGTGCTCCACGTTTGCTTTCCATCACATGACACCTGGGATACAATGATGCCACAGACTGTCACCCAGCTCTGGGAGGACCCTGTGCCCGAGCCAGTGCCCACGGGTCACACACGCTGACACATCACCTCAGCTCTGCCCTCTTCTCTCTTGCAGCAGCCGGTGACAGCGACAGTAACACCCTGAGACACTTGCACACGCCCACCTCCACAGATACAACTGGGAGCCCCTGCCTGGCAGCAGGGCAGAGAAGGTGGCGGTACCGGGCTGACAGCAGGGTCAGGGGTGAGCAGCCTGTTCCTATCATGCTCTGTCACCAGCACGGGTGGCCCCAGAACAGCCCTGGCCTGGCAATCACCAGCCTCCCTGCCAAGTGCAGTAAGAGAAGCCACCGCAGGCCAACCTTCTCCCAAGGCAGACAGAAAAGCGAGATGTAGACACAAGATGTAGTTTGGGAAAGTCCTTGGCAAGAAGAGACAATGGTGGGGGACAGAGCAATGAGGAGCTATCCCTGCTCTGCAGCTGGGAGCACTGGGCAGTGGCTGCAGTGACTACCTGGCACCCCACCCCACAGCACTGTCACTCCCCCCAGCATCTTCTGGGACTCCTTGAAGAAGTTCCCTCATCACAGGGGGAGAGGCAATTCCACTCCTGTGGAGTCCCAGGGCACAGGGGAACCCAAACATCACCACACTCATCATACATTCCAGCTGGGTGCCCTGCTCCCTCCTGCTCCAGAATGAGCGGAGCCCTCCTGTGTGTCCCCATCCCAAGCACCTCCACCCTCCCAGAGGAGAAGGCAGCGTGTCCTGGGGGTCTGCACAGTGCTATTTAGCAGGAGGCAGTCCACAACAGGAAAATCCACAGCACACCCACCAGCCTCCCCAGCCCCCCTGAACAGCCCTTTCCCCAGGTGATGATACCCACAACAGACTACCTCTTCCTGCAGATGACCCTTTACTTCAAACCCATTCCCCAGTTGAATGATCCAACTTAATTTAACACCTCCTGGGTGCTTTGGGTTGCTCCCAACCCACGGTGATATGGAACAGTGCCCACAAGTGGAACAAACACAAGATGGGGCCGGGGGTGACTTAAAACCATGCCACACATCCCACGGCCAGAGCTACACTAAAGCAGTTGCACTCAAACAGTGTTTCAGAAACTCCATGGAAATTTCATTTTGATAGCAAGTGAGACTGTGAGATGATAAAGTGGCCTGTGGGCCTGGGAGACTCGGAGCTGCCAGGGGGCTCCCAGCACCAGCTCCTCACCAGTGACTCCCAGTACGTGCGACACAGGCGCAGCACCGCCAGCCTGATCCAGGCACGGGTGCGGTGGCACATGTGGTCAAGGCTGTACACACCTTTTCACACCTTGGCTCACCCTAAGGACAGGCAATCATATTCCTACCACCTGGTTTTAGGGAAAGAAGGGAGAGCAGACAAAACAACAAAGAAAAAAAAAAAGAAACAGAAAGCATTACCTATGCAATCTACAGGGAGAAGACAAGTCTATATACACAGGGAATTCCACGTGGGAACAGGAAGCAACGCTGGGAGAGGGCAGGAGGCAGGCAGGGTCTGGGCAGGGCAGGCACAGGCACAGGTGAGATGGAACAGGCTGTGAGCCCCAGCTTCTCTTAAATTAAAAGCACCATACACACACACACACAGCATTTGTGCTACACCCCATGGGCTCAAACACCAGCCAGAACTCCTGTCCCACACAACCTAAAACCACACATCAAAACTCAACAGCAGGGCCCTGTGTGGGACTTGGGAGATAACAAAAAAGCAACACTGCAGCCCTGCTTCAGGAGAACCCCTCTTCCAGCCAGAAGAAGCCCTGCTCACCCCAAATATCAGATCTTTAGGATTTTTTTTTTTCTTAAACACATCCCAACTGCTTTTGGCCTCATGGAGACCCTAGAGCAAGGCACGCACACAGCAGTACCAAAGGAAGCTCCACATGCACAGGTGGTTGGGTGGGTTTCTTTCTTTATAAAGTCCTTGCTTCTGTTGTCTGGTAACTCCCAGGATCAGCCCAGAAGATGAAACAGCAACTGCAGAACTTCCTGAATCTGCTCCCTTAGAGGTGAAGCTTTTTCAAGTCTCCTCCAAAGTCCAGAGCCCCAAAGCGTATTTGTTCGGAGGCAGTTGTCAAGCATGCCCAAAAAATCAAGCTGTCTTATGGAATGATCATGTCAAGTACTACAGTACCTGTCTGGGGCAAAAAATAAAGAAAAAAAAAGGAAAATAGGCAGTTCTCCAGTTTCTTCCTGGAATGGGGATGCCAGGCTATGAACAAAGCCCTTAGATGCCCAGCCTGGAGCTGTGCCCCTCACACCAGCTGTACCGGACCAGTCTGGCTGGCTCCTGCCTCCAGAGATGGCACTCTGGGACACAGAGCAGCACGTCAAACCCGTTGCCACAGCAGCAAGGGTATGCTCCTCTCTCGCAGGAGGAACACCATGGCAGTGGGGATGGCCTCAGTCCAGTCTCAATGGTCCACGTCACACGAGTCCTCCCCAGTGTCATCCCGACGGCTGGAGGATGCTGGGTTAACATTGCTCTTGTACCCGTTTCCCTTTATGAAGGATGAATTCAATAACCTTTGGCAGTTCCCTCCCCTCCCCACCCCATCCCATCCCAAATACTGCCCAGCCCTGTGGGTCACAAGCACACATTTAATGAGCTGGGTCCTCCTGCAGTCCCACAGCTCTCCCTCCCCTTGGCTGGGCTGTGGAGGTCCATGCACGCTGAGGGAGTGGTCTGATCCTGGAATGTCAGGCTGTAGGCTCCTGGGGCACAGGGAGGGGGTTTATCGTATCCTGGTGAAGAGGTTGAGCACAGATACAGACTCCTGACAAGGGAAGACAAAGCAGGGTTAACAAATAGCTGTTACTCCACGTGCTTCTGGGCTGGTTTGTTTTTAATCTGGTATCTCTAGCTCAGGCCATGATCCCAGCTCACAAATCAAAGTCCAACACCATAAATATTCCCATGGGTTTCTTCCAAACGGTAACGTGTACAGCTGGCCAGAGTGCCATTCCCAGAATTCTGCAGGCAGGTGTACCCCAGAGACGGCAAGAATTGGGGACCCCCAGGAGCAATGCCAGCTCACCCCAGTCCCCTCCTCCAAATCCCTCTGCCAGGCACCCAAGAAAGCTCTCAGAGCATCAGACACAATCTGCTTTTGGTGATGCCGAGTTGTCACTGGCAGAATCCATTATCCCATTTTCATCCAAAGCCCCATTTTAAGCAGTTTTGTAAAGAGGCAGGGGATAATCATGGAATCACAGAATGGTTTGGGCCTCAAGGGGCCTTAAAGCTCATCTCCTTCCACCTTCTGCCATGAGTTGCTCCAAGCCCCATCCAACCTCACCTTGGGCACTGCCAGGGATCCAGGGGCAGCTACAGCTGCTCTAGGAAACTTGTGCCAGGGCCTCCCCACCCTCACAGGGAACAACTCCTTCCCAATATCCCATCTAACCCTGTCCTCTGGCAGTGGGAAGCCATTTCCCCTAGTCCTGTCCCTGCAGCCCCTGGTCCAAAGTCCCTCTGCAGCGCTCCTGGAGCCCCTTCAGGCACTAGGAGCTTTAAGGTCTCCTTGGAGCCTTCTCTTCTCCAGCTGGACATCCCCAGCTCTCCCAGCCTGCTGTCACCCGAGGGCTCAGCTGCTCTGCTCAGCAGCCCTGGACCAGCCTGGAGAGGGATGTTGTGTCACACCAGCCTTGGGCACACAGGGCAACCTGTTACTTAAATCTCAGCAAAGCTGAATCCTCCACTGCCCCAGCCCTTGATCTGCAGGAAGGGATCAGGGAGGAGGCAGCAGAGCAGAGCCAATGTGGCCTGAGCTGCCACAGGCAGCTGCCCCCATGCCTGGCCTTACCTTTGTCGAGCGAGTTTTACTGAAGACGTTCCAGAAGCGTAGGGTTTCGTCTCCAGCTCCTGTGACAATGGCCTCCCCATCAGGGGACATTGCCTAAGGACAAGACAACAACCTTTAGCACCCGTCACATTTTTGAAGCTGAAAACAAGACTTTGTTGGAATGCAGGAGAGATTTAACTGTCCTTCCTACTCGTGGTGAGAAGCCAGCTACCTCTGCTTCCAGGTGCCTCATGCAGCCTCAGGAGCAATTTGTGCCCTGGCACCTTATGGTGCAGCTGTGGAACACACGGCGAGAGGGTGGTGGAAAGAATACTTGTGTTAAGAAATCCAAGCCATGTGTAACTAAGGCTGTTCCTCCTAGGATTATCAACCTGCCTGAAGGCAGGAAGATGATATGACTGCATTTTCTGGCTGTATTGGTTGCTTATATTGGGACCTACCTCCCAAAACATTATCAGCATTTGTCAGCTCCATCGTGAAGTGCTGACACCCCCATGTAACAGTAACAGCAGATATGAGATGGATTTGGATTACCCGTAACAAATGTTTAATTCCCTGGGCAGCAGTCATCGGTGAAGAGGTGTGAAAGTCTTCTGGGAGCAAGGAGAGAAGTTCGTGTGTCATAAAATCACAGAATCCTAGAATGCTTTGGGTTGGAAGGGACCTTAAAGCTCATCTTGCTCCACTCCCTTCCACTATTCCAGGTGGCTTCAAGGCCCGCTCAACCTGGCCTTGGACACTTCCAGGGATCCAGGAGAGCCACAGCTGCTCTTGGTAACTTGTGCCAGGGCTTGGCCGTCCTCACAGGAAGAACTTCTTCCCAATATCCCATCTAACCCTGCCCTGTGGGAGTCTGAAGCCATTCCCTCTTGTCCTGCTATTCCAGATCCTTTTCCAAAGTCCTTCTACAGCTCTCCTGGAGCCTCTTAGGCACTGGAAGGTCTCCCTGGAGCCTTCTCTTCTCCAGGCTCAGAAGAGTTTTCTTAGAAGAAAACTCAGACGTTTCCTCAGGAGAGTTTGGCAGGCTTTACGATCACTAACAAAGCCTCACATTTCCACAGCAGCAAATGAGTGTCTCTCGCAGGCACAGAAACGCAATGGAGTTTTGCACTGCTCATGGGGAGCGATCACATTTCCGCCCAGGCAGCTTATGGTGCCACTGGCACTGCTGCTTTGGGTGCCAGCTGAGCACACCTACAGCCAGGTGAGCAGCTAGAGCCATGGCCATCACTCACCAGGTACAGGACTCGATAAGAGTGCCCTGTGAGCTTTGCTACTTGAGTTAGCGAGGGGTATTTCCAGACGAGGATCTGGTTCTGGGAGTATCCATGGGTGCTCACCTGAAAGGAGAGAGGGGAACATTCATCATAGAATCATGCAATTGTTAAGGCTGAAAAGACCTCCAAGATCATCAAGTCCAACAGTCTACAAACTACACCACTGTTCTGGGCAGCCCATTCCAGGCCTGACCACCATGAAGAAATGTTCCCAATATCCAATCTGAACCTCCCCTGGTGCAACTTGAGGCCATTTCTTATTGTGCTGTCACTTGTCACCTGGAAGAAGAGCCTGAATTCCATCTGGCTCGACCCTCCTGTCAGAGGAAGAGAAGGTGCCCCCTGAGCCTCTTTCCTTCCAGGCTGGAGCCTCTCAGCTGCTCCTCAACAGACTTGTGCTCCAGCCCCTTCCCCAGCTCTGTTCCCTTCTCCAGACAAGCTCCAGCCCCTCTCAGTGTCTTTCTTGTTGTGAGGGGCCCAAATCTGACCCCAGCATCTGAGGTGCCTCAGCAGTGCCTCGAACAGGGGGGCGGTCACTGCCCTGGTCCTGCTGGCAGCACCCCTGCTGGCACAAGCTGGGATGCCCTTGGCCTCCTTGCCCGCCGGGGCACACCTGGCTCATGCTCAGCCGCGCTCCCCAGCACAGGGAAGGACTCACCAGCTCGTTGGCGTGTTTGGACCAGGCCAGGTTGCACACCTGGGAGCCGGTGTCGATGCACTGCAGGGGCTGCCCCGTGAGCGTGTTCCAGAAGCGGATGCAGCGGTCGGCTGTGCCTCCACCCGAGGCCAGCAGCCCGTGCTGGTGTGGGGACCAGGCGATGGCTTTGACTGCTGCCAGGTGCTCTGTGTATTGCTGGACAGGACTCAGGCTGGAGTGATTCCAGACAAGGAGCTGGCAGAGAGAAGAGACCCGATCAAACCTGTGCCTCAGTCATGTGTCCACTACATCCACAAGGCACAATGGGACTGATGAGGGCAGTTGGGCAACAAGCTGATTTCCCATAGCTCTGCTCAGACATGCACAGCTCCACTCTGCACTTCACAGAATCAGGAATGGCTTGGGTTGGTTCAAGCTCTTTTAGTTCAAATCCCTGCCAAGGGCAGAGACACCTTTTAGTAGACCAGGTTGCTCTTAGCCCCGTGCGACCTGGCCTTGGACACTTCCAGGGATGGGGCGGTCACAACCACCCTGGCACCACACTCAGCTAAGGAGCTGTCCCACCCCCAGGCCATGTGGCAGGATCAGGCCCGAAGATAAGGGAATAAATCTAAAGAAACGGCATCACTGAAGGGGGCCTCAGACCCTGCTGTTGCCTTTCTGGCTGTATCATTCCAGAACACATCCAGAAATCTGCTCAGCTCATTAGGAGTTATTCTGAGCAGGAGGAACTCGGTCCAACCATGCTGTCACACAGGCACTGGGCACATTCCCTACCTAGCAACCCACTCCAAAGGGCTTGGAACCCACTTTTTTGTGACAGATGCTTCTCCCATATGGTGCTCAGTGAGCTGCAAGCCTGCGCTACAGGTATGAGAACTCACAGAGCTCCATCTCAGCTTCCTGCTGCATACAGACATTACTGCAACAAACGTGACCATACACTACCCAAACAAAGCCTCGAGGGGCAGCTTAGCAGTGGCTTTGTTGAACTCAAACCCCTGAGCCAAGCTAGAGATTTAATTAGCGAAATACAGAAGCAAAATTAAATTTGCCTTTTTCATTTTATTAGGAAGAGAAGTCTGAGTAGAAGCTTAGCATGATTTATGTTTGGTCATAGTCTAACAACCAAAACAAAAGTCCTTTTCAGAGAGGCCAAACATCCTTAAAGAATTACTGAACCATTAAGGTTGGAAAAGACCTTTAAGACCAAGTCCAACCTTTGACCTAATCCCATCATGCCCAGTAAACCATATTGCAAAGTGCCCTATCCACTTGTTTTTTGAACACTTCCAGGAACGGCAACTCCCCCACTGCCCTGGGCAGCCTGTTCCAATGCTTAACCACCCTTTCAGTGAAGAAATTTTTTCCCTAATCATAGAATCATACAAGGGATTGGGTTGGAGGGGACCTCAAAGCCCATCTAGTTCCATCCCCTGCAATGGGCAGGAACACCTTCCACTCCACCAGGCTGCTGCACATCCTGTCCAGCCTGGCCTTGAACACCTCCAGCGATGTAAGAACCTCCAACCTGACATTACCCCTCACCCTAGAAAGAAAGGGGGTCTGACATTTCCCATGACCCCCTGGAAGGAATGTACCTTATTATCGTTCCCTCCAGAGGCCAGGAGCTGGTGGTCCGTGGACCATTTGAGCCCACAGACCTCCTGCCTGTGTCCCTGGAGCCGCCGCTCAGACTGCAGGGGCGGGGTGCGGATGTCGCGCTGCAGGATCATCCTGTCCCGGCTCCCGGACGACAGCTGGTCCGCGTTCCACGCCAGGGCACCTGCAGCAGGGCAGAGCTTCAGAGGCTGCTCTAGGAGTCACTGAGGCTGCAAAAGACCTCTAAGGTCACCAAGTCCAACCCTCAACTCGGCACCACCACCACGTTCACCACCAAACCATGTCCTTGAGTGCCACATCCCCACGTCTTTTAAAGGCTTTTCAGGCAAGGTGACTCCACCACTGCCCTAGGCAGCCAGTTCCAATGATTTGTAGTCCTTTCTGCGAAGAAATTTTCCCAATATCTAATCTTAACCTCCTCTAGCACAGCTTGAGGGCACGTCCTCCCATCCCTGGGAGCACAGCCCAACCCCCACCTGGCTCCACCCTCCTGTCAGGGAGTTGTGCAGAGCCAGAAGGTCTCCCTGAGCCTCCTTTTTTCCATGTTGAGCCCCTCCAGCTCCCTCAGTTGCTTCTGGTGCTTCAGTCTCTTCCTCAGCTCTGTTCCCTTCTATGGACATGCTCCAGTCCCTCAATGTCTTTCTTGTTGTGAGAGATCAGCAGTGCTCAGCACAGAGGGATGGTCACTGCCCTGGTCCTTCTGGCCACATTATCAAGTCCAACCCTTCCAGTCCTGCAGCAGTTGGTAAGCAAAACACAGCCATCACATCTGTCAGGGTTTAAAAAAAAACAAACCCTAACAAACCTCAAACCACTCCTTACATCCACTCTCTGGAGAGAGGTTCCCTGAACAGACTGACTGCAGGTATTACCAACCTCACTTCACAGTGCAGTAAAGCATGGAAACAGATCTTGGAATGTGCATGGATTTCCCAAATCTCACCCCAGAGCTTAGATTTACAACACCTCTGAGTAGAAAAAAAACAGCCCTCCAAAAAAGGGAACTGGAAATCTCAGTGTGAAGCTGCCAGTAGGGCTGAAACTGGAAGCCAGCAGCAGTGAAGAGATGTTATAACAACCAAACTCAAAAAGCCTCAAGCAAGGAGGAAACACCTGCTGCAACACCCAACCACCATCACACCCAGATCAGAACACCAGAGTTATGAGATGGTAATATTTTGAACCTGCTCAAGAGGACAGCAGGGGATAAATATCCTGGTACTCTGAGTTTTCTATTTCCAGCAGATCCTCGGCTAACAAAATTCCATCAGGAAGGAGAGACCCCTTAGAACCCTCTGCTTCCCCACTCCTTACCGACTCTGGCTGTGTGTCCCTCCAGCATGGAGAGCTTCTTTCCTGCAGCTGCATCCCAGATCTGTACAAAGCCCTTGTGAGTGCCAACGGCCACCAAGTTTCCCTGCACAAACAGAGAGCCAGGATCAGTACAGCCAGGAAGTACAGTCAGCAAACTGAAAGTTGAGGAGAAGACTTGACATAAATCCCACGAGATGGAAAGCGTCCAGAGTTCTTCCACTTGACATGTTTTTCCCTACCGAGAGGCCCAAGCAGCCTGTCTGGAATATATTTATTGTAACATTTTATTGTCAAGAGCTGAAGAAGCAAACTGGCTCTTTCTCCCTCTCACTCCTCTTAGCCACGCCTCTCTCGGGATCTCTGTGGTCAAGATGACCCCCAGCTGTGTTAGAGAGTCTCCTTTTCCCAGCCCGGCAGATGAAGGAGGAGTCAGGATTCCTCGTCTGTGGTTTCCAAGGTTGTTTATTTTCTCTTATCCAGTACATTCTTTCTCTGACCTGCCGAGGTCTGTTCAGCAGGTCAGTCCATGGCACACACTGCCCACCTTCAGGGCGGTGTTGTCTTTTTATACTAAAAGCTACGTGTACTTTATTTACAATTATTTTCCAATACCTATCACCTATGTTAGACAGTCTGTCTCTACTCTAAACCAATCCAAAAGTGCCACCATCACCCAGAAGATGGAGGCTAAAAAGGAGAAAGAAGGACAAGGCACGCCCAAATTTCTCCATCTTGGTCTTTCAACCCTCATTCTAAAAACCCCAAAATTCTACTTTTCACCCTGTGACAAACTAACTATCATTCTACTTAAACTTTCGTGGCTTGTAAATCCTCATATAAGGTTGGTAATTTTCTCCATGGGTTAAAATCAAAGGCACAGGGGTCTTGGGCTCTGTGCCAAGGTCTGTGAGCCCCCCGCCAGGGGCCTGAGCCATCCAAGGCAGCCAGAGGGATGTCCTGGGTTCTGACACGCCTCAAGAACCTCAAAATACAAGAGGCTGCTCCCTATCCCCTCTCTTTTAGCAGAGAAAAACCAACTCAGGCAGTTAACTACAGCATGATGACAATGACTACGTGACCCATGTCTCAGCTGTCCTTGCTGAGAGTGTCATACTGACCCGCTCTGACCAGCCCACGGATGTCACGGAATCGCCTTCCACAGAGAGGTCACACAGCCGCGTTACCTTCAGAGAGAAGAACGGGGTAAGAAACGTGCCTTTGTCACACTGGCTGTCTCACAATCCACAGCTGTGCTTGGGATAGAGCGTGACACGTGCTGAAGCCCTCACACAGCACATTCCATAGCCCTGGAATGCTGGAAAATCCCTACATCAACGGGCAATTCAATCTTCAGACACTCATGAGCATTTACCTGACTCGTACAAGCACTCCACAGGTAAACACAAGTCCCAAGGCCAACGCTGAGGACGTTAAGAGAGGACCAGTCCACCAGGTTCAGATAGAAGTCGTCCTGCAGCTCTGGGGCATCTAGCACTTTGAAAGGAATCTTGGAGATTTTCCGAGTTGGTTTTCGAGGTGATCTTAGCAGCTTCTGACTGTTTACAAAAACAGATAAAAAAACAACTACAGGAATCTGCACATCACAGCAGATGGGAGGCACAGGTGCAGCCACTCTTTATAGAGCACTCTGAAGTTTCTATAGAAATGTAGACACAAAAAGGCTGCACAACCCTTTTTCAGCAGCAAGACCGGAAGGAATTAGGTTCTGCTTCAACAAAAAAGCTATGAAGTAGAAAGGTAAACTGATTACTGAGAGCTGACCAAGACATATCAAGCACATAGACAGGATGGGCACCTGAAGAAATTCTTAGAACTTGACTGTTTTATTTACTATCTCTCCAGATATCCAAACCAAATTCACATTTATTTTAGAGCTTTAGACAGAAGTCCTAGTGAACCTCACTGAACCCTATGTCCCCTCTGTCCCAGTCCTTCCCTTCTTTTAGTTTGCAGAGGATCAGTGTTACCTTTTGTTGCTGACAGGAGACAGAGAATAGGGTGAGACCTCATTGCCATCATCTGGGCTGGAGCGTTTTGTGCTGAGCGAGTACTGCATAAAGAAACACCTCGTGAGAACGCTGGTGTGCCCTAGGCCTGGGGCATCACACCCAACATGCACTTGGTGCCAAGCTAATTCCAACACCCAGTTTTTCCTTTCCCAGGTGGTCCAAAACCATAAAAAAGCCCTCAGCAACACTCCAAGTCCAAAAGCCTGATTTGGCCACTCGCCACACTGTCCCAAAAGCCTGGCTCCACCCAGCTTTCCTGCCAGCACAAACACAGGAAGCACACTGCTTGCTGCACACTCAGGTTCCCTTTGCAGGCCACTACATTTGTTCTCAACAGCTTATCTCAGCCAAGCCCCAACACCAACTCACTGCACCAGCAGCCTGGCAGAGCCCTGCGCTCTGTGCCACACACACAACCTCCACTGGTGCTAATGCAAGGAACCAACTCACAGTGAAGAGAGATTTCTTCTCTGGGGTGGATGGCTGCAGCCTCCTGTCCTCTGTCTGGGGGTCCTGCACCTTCTCGATCCCTGCTCCCAAGAGTTCATTCTTCAGCAAGGCAGAGTAGGCAAGGCCATCTGTAAACCCAAACAGGCACTGAGCAGAGAGCTCAGAGCAGGAACAGCAGGGAGTGTCAGGATCACGTGTGCCTGAGCTGGAGAAGGGAAGGCTCATGGGAGACCTCAGAGCCCCTTCCAGTGCCTAAAGGGGCTCCAGGAGAGCTGCAGAGGGACTTTGGACAGGGCCTGGAGGGACAGAACAAGGGGGAACGGTTTCCCACTGCCACAGGGCAGGGATGGAAAGGATATTGGGAAGGAATTGTTCCCTGGGAGGGTGGGGAGACCCTGGCACAGTGTGCTCAGAGCAGCCTGGATCCCTGGAAGTGTCCAAGGCCAGGCACGACAGGGCTTGTGGGGATTGCTCCTGCCCATGGCCGGGGGTGGAAGGAGATAGGCTTTGAGGTCCCTTCCAACCCAAACCAGTCTAGGACTCTACAACTTGTACTCTCACAGAGTGTCTTAATACGCCTCAGGCCCTCATCTAGAATCAAGATTAGTAGCAAGTTTCACCTCCTTCCACTCCATCAGGAAAGTGATTTCAAGACACAATAAACCAAGGCATGGAGACAGCCTCTTGCATCCAGACACCCATCAAAAGCAGTGACCTGATACTCACTCATTATGTGGGCATTTCCCAAAGCACCAGCATGAGTTTTGACATAAGCATGAAAGTGCCAGCTTGGCCTTAACTTCCCCAGCAGTTTGCAGTAAGTGCTCTGGGCGCTGACAAGCAGTACAAGGGTGGTCTCACCTTTGCCAGTGTCTGATGTAGCATCCTTTGCTTTTCTGTTTTGGCTTGGTGATTTTTCATTTTCCTGCAATGGAGAAACATGCCATCACCATACAGAAACCTCAGGGTATATGGTGGAACAGCAAATGCAGGGAGCAGAGGGTTTGAGGACACACACTCAGTGGAACTCTCCTGGGGCAGCAGAAGAGCATGGTGCAGAAAGTAAGCAGAGCAATCATGCCAGCCAAAACAAAAGGTACCACTTCCTCAGTTCCAAGGCTGAGCTGCAGGAGAAGGGAGCAAAACTTACATTTATTCTGTGGAAGTTGATGCTCCAGTTGGCCCCAGCTCTTGAGGGAATGAATCTGTCACCATGCTTACTAGGAGAAGACATTGGAGAATTGGAAGGTGTCAAGGTTCTTCGCATCTCTGCCACCTGAATTAAAGAAAAAAAGACACTGAACTTACTCTTGTCAAGCCTTAGAGTTGGTTAGTTTGTTAGGCCTCAATTTTTTTATGTTACGTGTGTAGTTGCTGAGATTATGTATTTAAAAGGTATAACTGAACTCCATAAAAATATCTTCACCTCTTTTTGCAACCTGAACTGAGGTCATATATTCAAAAGCTCTCTTAAAGTTACGCTATTTGGGTATTCACAGAAGAGCTGAGGAGTTCACACCTGCTCACAATGCAACACAAGACTGTGGTTTGCTTTGAGGAGGTGCCAGGTCTTTCAAAAGCTCAAGGAAAACAGTCACAAGTGAGACAGACAACATAACAGTGAGCCTGAGCCCATCTGTACTCACACAAGGCATTGTGTTCTCATTCTGTATGTTGATTTGGCGTAGGAGACGTCTCTCATAGTCCTGATCCATGGTGGGAAGCTGGCTGGAGAGATCAGCCGGCTCAGGAATTTTTGTTTGCGAAGTCCAAGCAGTAACTAGTGTGCTGCAACAGACAGAAGAACAACAAAACGTTGCACTCCTCCCTGCTGAAACAGCCTCTCTCTCTCCAAAGTCCCCTAAGCCTATTCTTTGAACTTGAGACCACTTTTCCTGTCCAGAGCATCGGTGCCAAACTTGTGTGACACTGAAGAATGCAGGCAGCTGGTATTTTGTGTCTGACAGAACCTCAGCCAGTCCCCACCCCACCGGGAGCAGGGACTGCCCCTGGGCCCTGCAGCAGAGTTTGGCAGCCCTTCAGGACATGGGCATGAAAATTCCAGGTGCCTGCAGCCTGTCCTGGCACTGGCACCAGTTGCACAGAGAGGTGTGGCTCCCCCATTCATAAAGTGTTCAAGGCCAGGTTGCACTGGGCTTGGAGTAACGTGGTGTACTGAAGGTATCCTTGCCCATGGCAGGGGGTGGAATGAGATGGGCTTTAAGGTCATTTCCGACCCAAACTCTGTGAAATTCTGTGATCCTGCTACAGCTTGTCCCACTGCTCAGGTCAGGGGCGCAGGAGCAGTGCTGAAGGTGGGATGCTTTTAGCCATGTCAGAAGTACTGCAGACTTTTAACACCACCCACTGGAGGAACACTCTAGGGATCTAGTAGTCCCAGTGAACATTCCATGTTTGATGCCTGCACTATCCCAAATACTCCTCCTGGCTGGCACAAAGCTTGCTCACTCATATAGCTATTCAGTCTATAAGCAACATTAACATCTTTTAAGCACATATTTTAAGCATATATTTTAGGACAGGGCTGCTTCATAGCTGAAATTTGCCTGGTAAATTAAAATGTGCATCAATAAAAAATAAATGAGCGGACACTTGTGTGAGAATACACAGTCACAGCCCTTGCCAAGCCCCAAGGGCAGAGAGCAGCACCCCCCAGGGTCCAGCCTTACCCATCACACACCTCGTGTGCCTTGTCTACAGCTGACGTGGGCACAAAAACACCAGAGGAGACATCAAGTTGGTCTTTCAACCCAAGATAAACATGTCCAAAGGCAAAGGTACAGCTAACACATAAGCAAATCCCCACAACACACAGGCACTGGAGGCTGTGCAGAACATAAAGGGATCTTCATTCCTGTTATTGCATAAACATTTATGCCACCTGGCCAGAGTCCCAGCTGCACAAATGGAGACGCCTCAAGATACAAACTTGTGGTAAAATCCTGGAGGCAACTGCAAACAAAGCTGTGCTGGGAGGAGGCTGCCTGGGGAGCAGCTGCACAGCGCCCCACTCAGGGACAGCCCTGCACTGCCTCCCACTCCCTCCAGGGAAAAGGAACCACAGACCTGCCCCGGGCTTTACAGCTCAAAACTGGGGGCACGTTACCAAGCTGCAAGGGGTCCAGCAGTACATGCTGCAGTTCAGTAAGATGTGATGAAGTTTTACAATACTCTGTGAAATAAGCCTGAAAACAAGGCAAAGCACACAGACTCCACACTGCAGAGCTGATGGCCTTGCACCTCAGAAAGTTACAGGAAATGGAGTGACATCAAAGTGGTGACCACTGGGGTTCCACAGGGCTCCTTCTCAGGGCCAGTTCTCTCAAATGTCTTTGCAAGTGACTTGGGGGCAGGACTGGAAGGTCCTGAGTGGGTTTGTTTGGGAGGAACTGCTGACATTCTCAAGGGCAGAGATTGGGAAATCCCCAGCCATGTGATGTTCAACAGGGCAAGTGTCAGATCCTGCCCAGGGATGGGGCAGCCCTGGATGCAGGGACAGACTGGCAATGAGAGGCTGGAGAGCAGAGCCGTGGGAAGGGCCCTGGGGGTCCTGGTCAGTGGCAAGTTGGATCTGAGTCACCGCTGTGTCCTGGCAGCCCAAAGGGCCACCCTGTCCTGGGGGACACCAGGCCCAGGGAGGGATTGTCCCACCCTGCTCTGCCCTGGGGCAGCCTCACCTCCAGTGCTGGGGGCACTTTGGGCACCACAAGATCAGAAGGACCCAAAGCTGTTGGAGAGTGCCCAAAGGAGGGACACGGAGCTGGGGAAGGGGCTGAGGAGCAGCTGAGGGCACTCGGCTCGTTCAGCTGGAGCACAGGAGACTGAGGGGAGGCTCCTCGGGGCTGCAGCTCCTCCCCAGGGCAGGCACAGGGCCAGGGGCTGAGCTCTGCTCTGGGACAGGGACAGGAGGCCAGCGAGGGCTGCAGCTGTGCCAGGGCTTGCCATGGAGCTCAGGGAAAGGTTCTTCCCCCCGAGGCTGCTGGGCACTGCCCAGGCTCCCCAGGGAATGCTCCCGGCCCCAAGGCTGCCAGAGCTCCAGGAGCGTTTGGACAGCGCTGCCAGGGGGGCTCAGGCTGGGGTTGTTGGGGTGCCTGTGCAGGGACAGGGGCTGGGATCAATGATCCCTGTGGGTCCCTTCCAGCTCAGGAGATCCTGTGGTTCTTTGAGCCATGGCATTTTTCAGTACCAAAACTTGGACTTCTTACAAATGCTGAAATGCTTTTCTTCCTTAACGTTAAGCATGCCAACACTTTTACAGGAGCATCCCTGAAATAGACAGTGCCAAGCTGGTTCTGATCACACCTGCTTACCTCTCCACCTCCTCCCCCAAGCTTTTCTCTTTTTTAATTTAACACATTACTCCCATATGTTCTTTCAGCGTCAAAACTGGAGAAAGCTCCCAAATTTAACAGAGATCAGCTTCCACCAAATGAAGCAGAGTCAGAGATGACATAATTGCAGTGAAAAGTTAGAAAAGTCTGTGACACTATTAACAAAGCAGATTTAGAAAATAAAAATTAGTGCATGCCATATCAAACACTCTCCCTCGTTTTGAAGTTTACTTACCACCGCCCTCACCAGCCCACAAGCTACCAAATGTGTGTCTCGAATGAAACACTTCAACAAAATGCCCTCTCCCCTCTTTTCTTTTTTTGGGGTGTTGTTGTTTTAACACCATGAGTAAGAGAGCTCAGCCTGCAGAACCCACATGAGGAGCGTGATCAGCCAGGGAACACCACACATTTTAAGCGTCCTCCCAAAATGGCTCAGCACAGTATTCGTGAGATCCACATCCAGTTACACAGCAAAGAGACATTTTAAATTCTGCATCTGAAACACATTTGACTATCAAGCTTTTCAGTTCCCATCTGCCCAAATTTCACCTACAACCTTCACTAAGAAGCACAGCACAGATTGTTCAACAGAGAGACCGCAGAGGCAGAGCACAGCAGTGAATGTTCAGCACCTGAATAGTGACATGTTTTTACCCTAAAACCTGTGCCACGAGCAAGCCCAGGGAGCAAGCAGCACCTCTGGTTTGTGGTATGCTCTTGGTGTCTCTAAATTTGTCCGTGGGGAGTGAGTGGAAGTAAGTCCATTTCCCCCAAAGCAAGGACAAAAGGCTTTGCCAGAAGGACTTGGGGGTGCTGGTGACAGCTGCTGAACAAGAACTGCTGTGTGCCCAGGCGGGCAAGGCAGCCAATGGTACGTGGCTTCTATGAGCCACAGTGTGGCCAAAGGAGCGGGGCAGTGACCATCCCCGTGCGCTGGGCATAGCTGAGGCCCCACCTCGAATCCTGGCAACAGTTCTGAGCCTCTCACAAGAGGACTGGAACATGTCTGGAGAAGAATGGAGCTGGGAAGGGGCTGGAGCAGCAGAAATAGTTGAAGGGAAGCTCAGCCTGGGAAAAAAAGAGGTTCAGGGGAGACATTCTTGCCCTCCACAACTCCCTGACAGGAGAGTGCAGCCAGGTGGGGGTCAGGCTCTGCTCCCAGGGAACGAGGGACAGGACAGCAGGAAACGGTCTCAAGCTGTGCTAGGGGAGGTTTAGCTGGGACATCAGGAGGAATTTCTTCATGGAAAGCATGATCCAACATTGGCACAGGCTGCCCAGGGCAATGGTGGAATCCCCATCCCTGCAGGGACTTAACAGCTGTGTGGATGTGGCACTTGGGGACATGGCTTAGTGGTGGCCTTGGCAGTGCTGGGGGGATGGTCTGAGTTGATCTCAGAGGGCTCTTCCGGACTGAATGATTCTGTGAACCTATGATACGTGGGCTTGAAGTTCCCTTTAAGTTGAAGAAATAAAAGATCTTGAGGAGCTACATGTGTTACATATTCTTCAGACACTATTTTGTCACTAATTATGCAGTTTATGCTTGGAGAAGAAAGGCGGGATTTGGTGGAAGAGTTTGGATTCTGTGAGAAGAATTTGTATTCTGACTTTATATTTTTCATGCACCTTCTGTCCTGTCTCTGAATTGGCTAGATTCCCTCACAGTTCATTACCTTCAGAACAATACTTACAGGGAGAGTTACAGTGCTGAACAAGTGCCTTTTGTTCTTTTTATTGACCCAACCTCCATGCATTCAAACACAAAAGTGTTTTTTCTTGGTATGGACATGTTCTTAATAAGCCAGCATGCAGAACACCAGGCCTGGCAGGGAAACAAGGGCAGTAATTTTGCAAAATTATTTCTGAGGTTTGAGGCAGGCTGTACCTGTTTGGATTCTCCAGCACACACTGAAGGACATGTAAGAGATGCTGGCTGGTTCTGTCAATTCAGACATGCTCTGCTCAAGCAGTTCAAGGGCTGGAGAATTCCTGACCCTTTTTTATTCCAGAAGTTGTTCATGTACCTTCTCTTCTGGAAGGTATTTGGGTGGGTAAGTGTTTAACACAAGAGGTGCTGATGGAAATGAGAGACTTGGATTACCAAAGACAGAATGTAAATGTAAATGTAGATGTAAAGCTGAGTATATTTCCTAATTTACACAGGGCCAAAGGGGGGGTGGGTGAAGGATGCCTTGGTAACATAAATACCATCAATGTTATGTTGATGCTTTATTGTGAAGCATCTCAAGTCTGAAAAAGGTTGCCTGGAGCTTTTTTTACTAGTAAGTCCTAAATAGACCCCAAATTTCTAGTCAGCAGGTCCCTACCCACACCCAGAGATGCTGCCTGCTCTCTGGGCCTGTATTAAATGGCAGAAGCTTCAAGGTAAAAACATGTCACTACTCAGGTGTTGAATGTTTCCAAGCTCTCTGGAATAGCCCCATCATTTGCTAAGGGGAAAACTACACAAGCACTTAGCCCTCCAAGTCATGACCAGCAGGGCTTAAAACCAAACCTAGATGTCCTGCTTCCCCAAATCCAAAATGTTCATCTACTTTTGATTTGACTAAACCAGATCACAATTCTTGCAAAACAATAAGGCAAAGCCCTCAGCTGGCAGCAGAAGTGGCAGTACCTCTATCCCTGGCAGCTGCAGCGTCCTGCCCCTCCTAATGCCAGCTCCAGGCATACTGACCACGCCACACAAGGCACCTAACTCAGCCCCAAAGGGCTGATGGTTTTGGCTGGTTTGGTAAGCATCTCCTACTCCTCAACCTGGAGTACTGCAGACTATTACCAGTTATAGATTCCTTTGCAGGCTCTTGAACAAGCTGCAGGGGAAAAGAGTTAAAAATACCACCACCAAAAAAAGCCAGGGCATAGGTTTAACTGTGTAATAGTCAAGACTATTAGGAATGCACTCAGAATGCCAAGGCTCCACGGGACAGCCATTGGGAACGAGCAAGATGCTCTGTGCTTGGCCAAGCTCAAGCAGAGCTTGTCCACATTTAACCCACAGGATCATTACACCCAGCAAGCAAACCTTTTAGGAACTGGCCTGCTTTCAAATCAGCAATAGCACAAAAAGGTAAAGTTGTGTGTTTTACCAATATTTACCTTTTTAAAGTTACAAGGGTATAATTTGTCACCCAGCAATTTACTAGGGTATAGTGTGAGAAGCATTTATAAAATCATCCGTTTACCTCAATGCAATGGGAGCAGCTAAAGCTTTATTTCAAAACAAACTACAGCCTTTGCTGCCTTGCCCTCATCAGAGAAGCCCATTCACAGCTTTGTATGACAGACATCACACTAATGACAAGTAAAAAATTACTCCAGTGTTATGGTGTCAGATGGGATATTCACCATTAGTCCTCACATTCCTGAAGATGCAATACTCCACCAAAATCCAAGATGCTGGACTATGGCAAGAGCCATCACAGCACAGCAGTGTACTTCAGAGCGTAAGATGTAGGTGACTGCTCTTCACTGAAGGTCCTGCAAGATTCCACATTTTTCTGCCATTCCAAAGCATCTTGCCGAACACCTCCTGCCCTGGGCACTCAGAAATGCCTTTATGCACCCACTACCATCAGCCTTCCAGTGCCCCTGTTCAAAAGTGCCAGCTCTTAGTGACCAGCAATACACACAAACTGAACTCCAGCTGCATTTGAAGGCAGAGCGGTGCAAGGGCAGAGCCAAAACACTGACTGCATCTCCTGCCTGCACTCAGCCTCCCAGTCTGGTACAGGAGTACAGAAGCTGGAGATGTAAGTGAAATGCACAGTGATCCGTGCCTCCCTTCACTTCCCACAGCAGAAAACATCTTTCCTTCCTCACAGGCAGAAAATACTCCCCTTTCTTCAGGCACGGGCCCAACCTGCAATCCAGATCAGAGGTGACAAACCTTTGACCGTCTGCACCTCCACCTGCACTCACAGACAAGCTTCCACAGCCCTCCACGACAACTTCAGAAGCTCAGGTAAAGCTTCACGTCCACCATCCCAAAGCGATGCACAATCCCACCACAATGACAGACAAACTCTGACTAGCAAACCACAAAAATTTAGGGCACTCTGATGACCGAGGCCGTAGGAAGCCTGCAGGAGCCAAGGATGTAATGCTCATGACACAGAGCTCTGCTTGTGGCCTGGACTATCATGAACTAGCAGAAACTCAGGGTTGTAAGGCCTTCAGGAAACAGCAAAATCTCCGTCTTTGGAAGGGCCTTTAGCAAAGATAAACACTGGCAGCACTAATCACAGAATCCCAGAATGGTTTGGGCTTGAAGGCACCTTAAACCTCATCTTGTTTCATCCCCTGCCATGAGCAGGGACACCTCCCACTGTCCCAGGCTGCTCCAAGTGCCAGCCAACCTGACCTTGGACACTCCCAGGGATCCAAGGGCAGCCCCAGCTGCTCTGGGCACCCTGCGCCAGGGCCTGCCCACCCTCAAAAGGAACAATTTCTTCCTAGTGTCTAATACATCTTCTCAATACACCATTACAAGCTCAAGAGGTTGTCACCAGGATTTTTGCATGCACAACAGTTGCTCTTAAATGCAAGTGCTCCTCGAAGAGGACACTCCAGAAAGCCCACCAGGAACATGACTCTTGCTGCCTCTCACACAGATGATGCTCAGGTATCACCACTGCTTTCAGCATAGATGTTTTTCCTAAATCCCTTTTTTCTCCACAACTAAAGGAAAAAAAAAGGGAAGATGATAGTCAAGTCTGTACTCCAAAGACCTGGCTATTTTCAACCTTTCAACTAAAACTCAAATACAAGTGATGGCAACTACAGCAATCAGAACCAGCAGCTGCCCCACCGATGCAGCCACACAGCAGCCAGGCCCCTTGCTGAGGGGTTCCAAATTTGCCTCAGCTAGTTTTTAATAAGTCAGGAGAATTGTAGGGTTGTTATTTTACCTTCACAAATGACGTTTTCATTCAATACACATCCCACCGCAGCGTACCATTGTCTCTTGGCAGTGCAGAGCTTATCCAAGCAGACATGACAACCACGCACTCAGCGGGGGATTTCTCAGAAAATCACCACTATTAAGCCCCTTTTTTATTGCTTGCAGGTGGTGATTATTTCACCTTTTCACCATGATGCTCTGTAAATAAGAGGGACACACTTGTTGCCAGGGTATACACAATACAGCATGAAGCCCTCAGCAGCGCAGGAAGCCTTGCACTGGGAAACAACGCACAACACATGGGGTCACTTTGATGGTACCTCTTGCCCATGGGCCAAAAGGCCCCTAATTAACTGGAAGTCTCCTTAAAGAGGTTCATCTGCTACAAAAGCAAAACAAACAAGAGGCAGCAGCAGGAAGCCTCCCATTTCAGAGATGCAGTAATTGGCCAAGGCACCTGGTGAGGCAGCACTGCACCCCTGGGCTGTGCTGGCTGGCACTGGCTCAGGGATGCTCCCAGGGCTGCAGGGAAGAGCAGGTTCAGCTCCAGCAGGTCTTGCCTGAGAAACGCCAAGTACTGAGCAAGTTCTACTGCTCCCATTTGTCAATGGAAGAGGCTCCTGCTGGTCCCCGTGTGCTCAGGCAGCACAGTCCAGAACCTCACCCCTTCTGCAGGGGCTGGAGGCTCATTCCTGCGCTGGGGAAGGGGCTGGGTATGATTTCCCCAAGGCACTTCTTGCCAAGGAAAGGACATTGCACAAATCTTACAATGTTCTGCTTTGAGATTTCATCTCAGTCCAGGACATAACCAGTGCCAAACACGTGCCCCTCACGAGGCAGGGCCCAATCAAATCCCACAGTTCTCTCCACACTGCCTGGCCCCCAGAACTCCCCTTGGATACAGGAGATGAGCTCTGGGTAGTTGCTGGCCTCCACAGAGGGCCAGTTACAGTCACAGCACTTCTGTTCCCCCTCTCACCTGGAGGCAGTTTTCCTCACACAAACACATTTTGTACAAGTCACTGGACAGACAGGAGAAACAAAGGTTCTGCTTTCAACCTATTTTATTTATTTATATAACATAATATAATATATATATTAATGGCACCTATTTTGGTAATCACCTAGAAGACATTGACTTATTTAATTATTCTGTGTAGATTCAAAGAATCATTTAGGTTGGAAAAGCCCTCTAAGATCAGAGTCCAACTGTTCCCCCACCACTGTCAAGGCCACCACTAACCATGCCCCAGGTGCCAGATCCACATGTCTGTTAAATCCCTGCAGGGATGGGGACTCCACCACTGCCCTGCATATCCCAGTGTTACAGGGAATCACAGGGTGGGACAGGTTGGAAGGAACACAGTGATCAGCTGGTCCCACCTCCCTGCTTAAACAGGGTCATCCCTGAACACATGGCACGTGTCCAGACACTTCTGGAATATCTCCAGTGAGGGAGACTGCACTCCTCCCCTGGGCAGCCTTGTTCCAATGCTCAGTCACTGCACAGGGAAGCTCTTCCTCACACTCAGGTGGAACTTCCTGGGTATCAGTTCCTGCCCCTTCCTCTTGTCCCATTGCTGGACCCCACAGAGCAGAGCCTGGTCTCTACTCTGAGCCCTCCCTGCAGACACCAAGAGAGAAGATGAGGGCTGAGGTCCCCTCTCAGCAGTGTCTCCATCTCAAGGCTGAACAGACTGAGCTCACTGAGCCTTTCCTGCAGTGAGAGATGTTCCAGTCCCTTCAGCAGCTCCGCAGCATCCACTGGACCCATTCCAGGAGCTCCATGTCCCTCCTGCCAGAACTGGACACAGCACTCCAGATCTGCCTCACCAGGAGCAAGCAGAGGGGCAGGATCACCTCCCTCAGCCTGCTGGCAATGCTCTTCCCAATGCACAGCAGGATCCCACTGGCCCCTTGGCCCCAGGACACACGGCTGCCCAGGAACCATCTGTTGTTCATCAGGACACCCAGGGCTCTCTGCAGCTGCTCCCCAGCTGCAGAGAGAAACAAAGGTTCTGCTTTCAACCAGCATATAATGGCACCTATTTTGGTAATCACCTACAAGACTGGACCGGGGTTACTCCTCCCCAGCTAGAGGATCCAGCACCTGTCCTTGCTGAAGTTCTGACAGGTCCTTCCTGCCCACCCCTCCAGCCTGTAGAGGCCCTTCTGCAGGGCTGCACAGCTCTGGGGGGGACTGGCCACTGCCCTTACTGTGAGTCAGCAGGAGGCACCAAGCCCTTCATCCAACCACTGATGGACAAGTTAAACAACACTGGGCACAGGCCTGAACCTGGGAGCTAATAAAAAGGAAGTGGGGATGGAGAGACTGAAGCACTTGGATCTTAGAGACACAGGGTCCTTAGAAGTTTTTGAATAAGTTTTTACATGTCAGTCACTCCAGACTCAAAGAGCACTGACTTACGAGCAGGAAAAAGGACAAGAAAAGGCTACAGAGTCTGCATTTTATAACAACTTACAGAACCTTTAGGGCTTTTTGTTTGCTTCTGTTTAGTAGTTTCTATTCTCTGCCTAAGCACATTTTTCACATGGCTACTGACTTTAATAACATTCAGTTTCCCTTCAAAAAACCCACAGAAGACAGTTGTACAATTATCTTACTCCAAGTGGGTAAAGACAGCTGAAAGCAGCAGTTTTATAGATACACGCTCTGGTAAGGCTTCTAGTAAAGGAGAAGTCAGTGCACTATAAGCAAAGATTAAAAATTCACCAGCAGCCCTGTCCTCGGAGCTTCACTGAAAGGTCAGGCATCCAAAACTCTGCTTCGTTACAACACCTAAGGTACTGAAGATGCAACGGTGCTCCTGGACAAACTACAAAAATAAACCATAGAATTTACAAAACATGACAGCCTCAGTCAACAGCCCCAGAAAACTCTGATTCTGTATTAATTATAATTATCAAAAAACCAAAATCAGACTAATACAAGATTACAGAATCCCACAATAGTTTGGGCTTGAAGGTACCTTAAAGCTCATCCTGCTTCATCCCCTGCCATGGCAGGGACACCTTCCACTGTCCCAGGCTGCTCCAAGCCTGTCCAGCCTGGCCTTGGGCACTGCCAGGGATCCAGGGGCAGCCCCAGCTGCTCTGGGCACCCTGTGCCAGGGCCTGCCCACCCTGCCAGGGAACAATTCCTGCCCAAGATCCCATCCAGCCCTGCCTTCTGTAAGTGGGAAGCCATTCCCTCCAGCCTCCTCTACAGAGTCTCTCCATCTTTTTTGTCAGCTCCTTCAGGTTCTAGAAGTCTGCTGTGAGGTTTTGTTGCTCACAGCACAACTGCTCTCTGAAGAGCCTTCAGCACAAAATACTGGGGTGTTATCATTAAATACACACGGGAGGAATCAGCACCTCACAAGAAAACGGGCACAAAGCCTTCAAGAGAGCTACAAATCAAGAGAAAAATCCTCCATGCCACGAATCCAACAACACCTTCCCGAGGTGACTCCAATGTGACCTAACAAACCTCCCTGCCCCAGCAGAACCTTCTCACCACCTGGAGGACCTTCAGCTCAGGCTGATCCTGCATACAAATCCCACGTGCAAAATGTCACCAACAGGTTACAAACACCCTGATGAAGCACGCAAATAACGAGCTCCCTCAGACCCCAGAGCCATCGGGTGGGCAGGGGCACCTCCACCCGTGCTGTACATAAACAACAGACTGCCGGCCAAAGTTTCTGCTGCTGCTGCTTGGCAGATGCACACCACTGAAATCTCTGTTACCGTCTGCGTTATCAACTTGATCAAGAACCCAGAGTTAATCCAGGCTCCGGTTTTTCGCGTCTTTCCCCAGGCACACGGACCGCGCGAAGGGCTTACACCGCGAGCTTCCAGCTGCTTTGCACAGCCCCGGCTCCGGCTGCAGCTGCGGGATGCCCGTTACTAAACACACCGGAGCGTTGGGGCTCACCGGCCCCGCCGTGACGGGACACAGCCCGCCTGGGCCCGCGGGAACCGGCACAGACTGGGCCCAATCCCGGCCGCAACGGCAGCGAAGCAGAAGCGGGGCTGCTCGGTGCCCGGCTGCCGAGGGAGAAAGGGAAGGAGAATGGGACTAAAGGAGGCAAGGCACCTCCAGCCCGGCCCAGCCCGGCCCGGCTCGGCCCGGCCCACAGGCCCGTGCCCCCAGGGGAAAGTGCGGGGCCGAAGCCTGCCGCAAGTCCCCCGCCTCGCCGTGCCGTGCCGTGCCGTGCCGTGCCATGCTCCACACCGTGCCCCGGGCGCTGCCCCGGCCATACCTGCCCCGGTGCCGGTGCCACCAGCCGGCCCGGCCCGGCCCAGCTCCGCCTCCTCCGTCAGAGCCCACCGGCCCCGCCGCTGCACAACATGGCGGCCGCCCCCGCCCCCGCGCGGGGCACGACGGGAGCGCGCCCCGCCCGCCGCTTCGAACACACACAGGAAGCGGCGGCGCGCGGCGCCATGGCAACGGGCCGCTGACGTCACAGCCGGGACATGACGTCATGTCCGGGTTCTGGTGTCTGTGTGTCCCTCCCGAGCGGGCTCCGGGCCCGCACTGCTGGGTCTCTGAGGGGTCCTTTGAGTCCTTAAGGAGGCCCTTGGGGGGCAGCTCTTGGGGTTTAGAGCGTTCTTTTGGTCGCTGGGGGGTGTATGTGTTCCTGGGTCCTTAAGGGAATTATCTTGGGCCTTGAGGGGCTCTTAGGAGGGCGTCTTGATCCCGGGAGGGGACTCATCATGTCCCCGAGGGGCTCCCTGAGTCCTTAAGAGGGTGCCTGGGTCTTTTGGGGGCTCCTTAGTGGAAGTTTCTCGGTCCCTGAAGGGGTTCTTGGGTCTCTGGGGAAGGTTCTTGGGTCCTTGGGGGGCCTCTTGGGTTCTGGGGGTTGTTCCTGGCCCCTCCAGAGGGTGTGAGATTCCTGTGCCCCCGCAGAGATTGTCTGTGACTCGGTGTAGGACCCCCCATGACCCTGCAGAGTGTCTGTGTCTCCCCATTCCTGGTCTCTGATCCCCATTGCTCTTCCCAGTGAGTTGTGGGGTGAGTGGGGGGAAGCCAGCTGTGTGTCCACCCCTCTCTTGGGAGGGCACTGGGGCTGCTGCTCCCCCAGCTCAGCCCCACATGGCCTGGGAGGAGCCAGGGGCAGGTGCTGCAGGAGGACTCTCAGCCCTGTGCCCTTCTCAGTGCTGCTGGAACCCCCCAGTTCCTGCCCATGCCCACGGAGGGGCTGGTGCCGGGGCCTGGGGTGCCTGTCGGGGGCAGAGGGATGCCTCCCCCCAGACTGTCCCTGCTCTGGTGATCCCAGTGACCATCTCACTGTCACCCTGCCCAGCATAGCCACTCATTCTGGCCCTACTGCAGCACTGCGTGCAATCTGCAGTATTCACATGCCCTCTGAGCAGAGCGAAGCTCTGAGACAACTCTTCTCTCGTTTGCTGTGCCTGTGTTGTGCCAAAGTAGAATGCAATATGGAGATTGTTTACCCAAAGTGAGGATGTTTTGTTTCCTTGGCCTGTCAGGGCCAAGAGTGTGTGTGTGTCGGGACTATCACCTGAGAGTCACGAGATTCAGTGCAGTGTGAGCAAGAGCGAGTGCATGGCAGATTCAGTTTTAGATGTATAGAATAATATAATGTAATAAAGCACTTAATTAGCCTTCTGATAAGGCTAATTAAGAGAATCCTCATGATTCTCTCTCCTTGTCGGGGCCATCTCAGCGTTGCAATATGCAATCCCTGATATTAACCTTGGACTCCTGGGCTATCAATCATGCAGCTCAACTTCCCATAATAATCAAGTCTTTCTTTAAGGCTCCCTTGTATGTTATTGTCAACAAGAAACAGCTGATAACTGCAGTCCTGAGAAGGAACAGAATCATTCACGGCTCCTGGAATATCCTGAGCTGGAAGGGACGCACGGGGATCGTCAGTCCAGCCCCTTGTCCCTGCACAGCCACCCCAGCAACCCCACCCTGAGCATCCCTGAGAGCACTGTCACCATGATATTTTTATGAAAATCCTTTGCTAGGGTTTTTCTCCTATTCTAGCTGAGAAGCCTCAGAAAGGAAATGTAAACAGTAACAATCTGATGGCTGTGGAATGTGGTCTGGACGTTGTTTACCAACAGGTGCATCTTTGATTGGTCCATGTAGATTGTTTCTATTTAATGACCAATCATTGATTCAGCTGTGCCAAGGCTATGAGGAGTCACGGGTTTTTGTTATTAATTCCTTTCTATTCCTTCCAAGCTTTCTGGTGAATCCTTTCTCTCTATTGTTTTAGTACAGCATTTTTAATATAATATATATCATAATATAATAAATCAGCCTTCTGAAACATGGAGTCAAGATTCTCATCTCTTCCCTCATCCTGGGGACCCTCGAGCACGGCCACAGAGCGCTGTCCAAACGCTCCTGGAGCTCTGGCAGCCTTGGGGCCGGGAGCATTCCCTGGGGAGCCTGGGCAGTGCCCAGCAGCCTCGGGGGGAAGAACCTTTCCCTGAGCTCCATGGCAAGCCCTGGCACAGCTGCAGCCCTCGCTGGCCTCCTGTCCCTGCCCCAGAGCAGAGCTCAGCCCCTGGCCCTGTGCCTGCCCTGGGGAGGAGCTGCAGCCCCGAGGAGCCTCCCCTCAGTCTCCTGTGCTCCAGCTGAACGAGCCGAGTGCCCTCAGCTGCTCCTCAGCCCCTTCCCCAGCTCCGTGTCCCTCCTTTGGGCACTCTCCAACATCCTTATGGGTGATGGATCCTTTGAATCCTTCTGATCTTGTGGTGCCCAAAGTGCCTCCAGAACTGAAGATAATTCCCCCTAACAGATCCTGGGCTCAGGCTGTGAGGAACCCAGCAAATTCCCTGCAGGCATCCCCACATTCTCCATTGTCTCAGGAGACCTGTGGGATCTGCCCTGCCATAGCACATCTGGAAACCCAACAGACTTTGGGAGAGTAGGCACCACTTTTGGGGTACCATCCAGGCTCTGGTATTACTCCCACGTGTACAGAAGAATTCAAGATACCAGAGGATTATGTCCAAAAAGGAGACAGAGTCCTGTAATTTCATTCATGAACAAAGGGAGAGGCCATGGGGCAATTCCCGTGGGGCTCTCAAATTGTTGGGGGACACAGCCTCTTTTTATCCTAATTTTCATGGCCACATTACCCTCTCCCTTTCTCCACTGGCTGAAGTGGAGAAACTTCAAACTTCCTTAATTGCCTACTGTATGTCCCCCTCTAATGTGCATCCCCCCCTTTGTTTAACTTATGATATTCATAGTTCTATTTTCTTTGTTCTTCTTTTCCAAGCTCAGGAATTTAGCAGGACCTTGGCTGAGCAGCAGTCCTTGTGAATTAGGAACACTTTCTGAAACTGATGGTTTCTCCAGTTACTTCCTTATCTACAAGTCCCTGGCCCTATCTACAAGCAGATTCTCACAGTCTGTTTGTAAAGACACATTCATCTAATTCCTTTCACCAGGCACCGTCAGCACACGGGCACTGTCTGTCTGTCGTTGGACCCTTTGTCATTCTGGTGCCAGTCCTTACCCAAGCTGAACCCAGTGAGCTTTGTCCAGTCGTTTACAGCCTTTTCTAGCCTTCCTGTAAATCCAAGGCTGATTTGGGATTTTGTGGTTGCAGTTTTCCTTGTTTCTCTAGTGTCAGTCTTTGCTGCAGCTGAGCCCAGTGACCCTTTTCCAGCCCAGCCTGGAGGTGGGAAGGGAATGGGCTGGGATGGGGATGGTGGTGAGGGTGGGGATGATGGGATAGTGTGGTTCGGTGAGAGTTGGTGATGGTGGTGGGGATGGAGATGGCAGAGCTGTGCAGAACGGTGCGGAGAGGCAGGGACGGGGATGAGGGCGGGGATAGTGGTGCTGTGGGGATGGGGATGGGGATGGGGATGGGGATGGGGATGGGGATGGGGATGGGGAGGACGGTGCGGTGCGGTGTGGATGGGGATGTCTGTACGGTGACCGGCAGGCAGGGATGGGGATTGTCTGTCCGCTGCAGGGCAGAGCCGTGCCGCGCGGAGCGGAGCGGCACCACCCCGTCCCGTCCCGCCCCGCGGTGCCACCGTGACCCCGCCGCCGATCACTTCCAGGGCGGCCCCGGCTCCCGATTTGAAAATGCGGGAGCGGCTGCTGGTGCTCCTGTGCGCGCTGGCGCGGCGGCGGCGGCGGCGCGCCGGGGCCATGGCCGGGAACGGCCCCGGGACCGGGAGCGGCGCCGGCAGCGGGAGCGGCGCCGGGGGCTGGGACGGGCCGCAGCGGCGCGCCTGGCTCCGCCACTACTACAGCCAGCGGCAGAAGCGGCTCATGACGGTGACCGGGGCGGGGCCGCCGGGGGGGACTGGACGGGACGTGGGGACAACCGCGGGCGGGGACGGGGTCACGGCGGACGGAGGGTGCGGGGATGCGGGGTGTGCGTGGAGATCGCGGGGACACAAAGGATGGGAGGGTCACTGAAATCACGGGGACGCGAAGGGTGCTGGATACGGGAGACGAAGCGGAGGTCACGGCGACATGGAGGATGGGGGATGCGGAACAGATCACGGGGACACGGGATGGGGGACGTCAGACATGGACGTGGGGGATTTGGGGCGCGGGGTACACAGGTCACAGGAGTGTAACCTGACAAAAAATTGACGGGGGGAGGGGGTGCGGGATGCAAAGGACAGTGGCGGGAAGGATGGGGAGCACGGGGAAGTCACAAGAGGGACATAAAGAGTGGGAGACGTGTGAGACCCAAAACATGGGATGTGGGACAGGAAGGACACATGGATACAGAGATCACAAAGGATGAGGAACGTGGGGGTTCTGTGGGACACAAAGGATAGGACTTGAAAGACATGGGATGTGATCCTGGACACAAAGGATGGTGGATGCAGCGGACATGGGGGTGGCATCAAAGGTGGGGGATGCAATGGGGGATACGAGGGATCCCTGGCTGCAAGGACAAGCTGGGGGGGGAACATGAGGAACCTGCTGGCCTGGGCAGCGGCTGAAGAAGGTGACTAAAGCCTCTTTTTAGTTTAAAATTGCATTGTAGAATTTAAGAACAGAAAAACAATTCCTGTGGAGAGGCCAGAAGCTTCTCCTTTCAAATCATGATTCCCACCTTCGAGGGATCAGGACTTAGCCCACAGTTCCCTTGGTGGCTGGAAATCCAGCAATGCTCATTAAAATACAAACCCTCAGAGGGAATGGCCACCCCAAAAAAGGGCTTTTCCAGAAAACTCCATCTGCAGCACCTGGGCATCTTGTCTGGAGGCACACCTACTGCCCGGTGGGTCTGCAGTGAGGTTTCCCAGGAACAGAAAGATTTGACTGGTGTTAGACCAGTTGGGACCACTGGCCATCCTCCTGCCTTGAGCAAGTCTCTTGAGCTGGGTGATCTTCAGAAGGGGGTCCCAGTGAAGTGCAGGGAAGCGCTGTCTCACACCACTGTTGTCTCCCCCCTGCACTGCAGCTCCTCATTGCTCACCGGAGGAGAACCAGCTGCTGCTTTTACCCCCGTGCCTGGCCCAGCCTCAGGAGCACGGACTGGTGGGAGCAGGTGGTCCTGAAGGAGTTTGGGCCCCAGGACTGGCTGGAGAAGTTTCGGATGTCCAAGGAGACGTTCTTCTACATCTGCAACCAGCTGCGGCCTGGGCTGGCTCCGCACAGCGCCCACTTCCACCCCACCCTGCCGCTGGAGAAGAGGGTGGCTGTGGCCCTGTGGCACTTGGCTACCAACGTGGAGTACCAGACTCTGAGCCCGCTCTTTGGCGTAGGGCCCTCCACGGTGCAGAGCTGTGTCCGGGAGGTGAGCTATGCTGTCGTCTTGCTGCTGAAGCCGCTTTACCTCCGGCTGCCTGACGAGAAGGAGCTGGAGAACATGGCGCGCATCTTCTGCACACGCTGGGGCTTCCCGCACTGCATCGGGGCGCTGGACAGCCTGCACATCCCCATCCACCCACCCCTGCGCCTCACCGCCGACTACTGCAACGGCCAGGGCTGGCACTCCATCCTCACGCAGGCCACCGTGGATGGGCTGGGGCAGTTCTGGGACGTCTCCACCGCCTTTCCAGGCAGCATGGAGAACAGCGCGGTCCTGGAGAGCTCCAGCCTGTGGGTGCTGGCCAAGGAGGGCCGGCTGTGCCCCAACCCTCCCAAGCATTTCATGGGGAAGGCACAGAAGTACGTGCTGCTGGGCGATGCCACGTACCCCCTGCAAGACTGGATCCTGAAGCCCTACCAGGAGGATGAGAACCTGACCCAGCGCCAGCTGCAGTTCAACTACCGCCTGAAGCGGGCCCACAGCGTGATCGAGAACGCCTTCCTGCGCCTCAAGGCGCGCTGGCAGATCCTCCTCAAGTGTGACGATTGCAGCCTGGAGCTGCTGCCCACCCTTGTCCTCGCCTGCTGCATCTTGCACAACGTCTGCGAGGCCCACGACAACCCCTTCAACGAGGAGTGGCTGGAGGGCACCGAGCCCACCGAGCTGCCCAAGCCCTGCCAGCCCGCACCGGCTGCCATGGAGGACAACCGGGCTGAGCAAGTGCGTGAGCTGATGTGCCAGTACTTCGAGAGCTGTGGAGAGGGCTGATGGGCCCAGGGAGCAGCTGCCCTGCACATCCCTGCTCGCAGACTCACCGTGGACTCTGGCAAACTGGCCCAGCGCTACCAGCTGCACCAGGCGGGCCCAGGACAGGGAGGGGCAGCCGTGTCACACTCGTGCTGGGTTTGCTGTTCAGGTTTCAGGCAGTGGAATGTATTTTGTGCCCACTCTCTCTCCCAGGATCTAAACTGCTCGATGGTGTGTTGTGTGCTGCGGGAGTACGCTGGGGATTAGGGCTGGGAGGGGGCAGCTGCTGGGATCTCTCTTTCCTCTGTCTCAAAGCCTCTCCATTAGACCAAAATCAGCAAGAGCCTTGAAATAAGGCAGAATTCCTTTGGAGGTTTGAAACTTGCTGTGTAAACACACATGGGAAGGAGAGGGAAGGAAGAGGCGGAGCAGTGGCTTGCAAAGGCTGATACCAGGCTGAAATTAAACTGCATCCACAAACCCAGAGACGTGCTGCCCTGAGGGTTTGTCCGGCCTAGCACCCCCCAGGCCCTCTCCAGAGGGGTTTTCCTCAGCCTGGCACACCTGGCCTCTCACCAGACAGGTTCACCCAGCCTGGAACACCCTGACCCCTCTCTGGAGAGGTTTGCCCAGCCTGGCATTCCTGGTTCTTCTCCAGTGGGATTTTGCCTAGCCTGGCACTGCCTGAACCCTCTCCTGAGGGATTTTGTCCAGTCTCACACCCCAGGTCCCTCTCAGGCTGGGGTTTGCCTAGCCTGGCACTGCCTGAACCCTCTCCGGTGGGATTTCTCCCAGCCTGGAACACCCCCAGGCCCCTCTCAGGGTGGGCCTTGCCCAGCCCAGCCCAGCATCCCCAGCCTCTCTCCAGAGGGGTTTGGCCAGCCTTGCACCCCCTGCCCCTCTCCAGAGGAATTCTGCCCTCCTTGGACACCCTAGCCCCTCTCTGGCGGGGTTAGGCCAGCCTGGCACCCCCGCCCCTCTCCGGCGGGGGCCGTGGCTCAGCTCCCGGTCCCCGCGGCCCCGCCCGGCTCTGCGGCCCCGGACCGGGCCCGGCCTCCCGCAGCGCCCCCTGGCGGCCGCCGCGCCCTCAGGCGGAGGGGCGGCAGCGCCCCCTCGTGGGCGGCCCCGCCCGTGCGTATTGCGCAGGCGCGGCCGCCGGGCGGTCACGTGGCGGAGCAGCAAGATGGCGGCGCGCGGTGAGTGCAGCGCCGGCAGCGCCGGCCCCCCCGAACCCCCGGCATCCCCCGGCTCCTCTCGGGCCCCGCTTCCGCTGACTCGGCGTGGTCGCGGCAGGCGGACTGTGTCCGTCCCGGGTATCCGGTGAAGCCGAGTGTCCGAGGACACGCGCTGTGGGGCAGCCGCGGCCCCGGGGTCCGGTTGTTCGGCACAGGCCGGGCCGCGGCCCTTCCCGCCCGCCCTGCCCCGGCCACGGGACCCGCTGGCGGCTGAGGGCGCACCTTGACTCCCTTGACGCAGGAGTGTGACCGAGGAGCCCCCCAGAGCGTCCAGCGTGCCCGGACCCGCCCGCGCCATGGTGACGGAGCAGGAGGTGGAGGCCATCGGCCGCACGCTGGTGGACGCGGCGCAGCCCCTGCCCGCCCGGTTCCGGGCCCTCTTCACCCTGCGGAACTTGGGCGGCCGCGCGGCCGTGGAGTGGATCAGCCGCGCCTTTGGGGACGGCTCGGCGCTGCTGAAGCACGAGCTGGCCTTTTGCCTGGGCCAGATGCAGGACGAGGCGGCCATCCCGGTGCTCATCCGCGTGCTGGAGGACACGGCCCAGGAGCCCATGGTCAGGCACGAGGCGGGTACGGCTGCAGCTCCTGCGGGTCTGGGGGCAGGGAAGGGGGTTAGCCGGCAAGTGGGGCTTGGGGTGCTTCCCCCACTGTACAGGGCAGCCTATGGAGGCCTGGTCGGGCTTGGATGTCAAACCCTGAGTCACGTAACATCTCACCAGCTTCCCTGGCCGCAGCTGACAGGACAGGTTGATCAGGCTCTGCTGTTCTGCTGGCCAGGACGGCCTTCTTCCATCGTGTTTGCCCTGTTTTGGAATCGGTCAATCCGGCCTGTGCCCACGTTTGCCCCATTTGGGATCAGTCAGTTAGGCCTGCATCTGTGCTTTAGAGCAAGGCAAGGCATTGCCAGAGGACACAGCAGGGTTCTTCTGACACAGACACCCTGATTACATCCTGATGCATCCTTCAGGTGAAGCCCTGGGTGCTATCGGGAATCCTGACGTGCTGGATATCCTGAAACGCTATTCCCAGGATCCTGTGGTCGAGGTGAGCTTTCCATTTCCTCTGGGATGCAGCACTGCTGGTCTCAGAGGCGGGTCCCGTGCTGGCCAGGTGGGTGGGGACATGGCAGTGACATCCTGCTGTGTGCTGGGGTTCTCCTGGCGCTGGCCAGTGCTGTTCTGCAGGGCCGTCTCCCCGTCCCCACAGGTGGCAGAGACGTGTCAGCTGGCCGTGAGGAGGCTGGAGTGGCTGCAGAACAACAAGGAGCAGGCAGGCAGCAGCCCGTACCTCTCTGTAGATCCCGCTCCCCCCGCTGAGGAGACGGATGTTGCCAAGCTCCGGGAGATCCTCCTGGATGAGTCCCAGGAGCTGTTTGAGCGCTACCGGGCCATGTTTGCTCTACGGAATATGGGGGGCCAGGCTGCTGTGCTGGCCCTGGCAGAAGGTGAGGGCCTGTCCTTCCTGTGCGTCTGTCCAGACTAATCTGGGACGAGCCCTTCCCAAATCCAGGACTGCCAGAGCTGCTCTCACGTTTGTGTCTAGGGCTGCTGTTCCCTGCTACATTACAGAGTGCTGGGTGGTCTCTGGTGTTCCAGAGTCCCCTTGCCATCCTCCAGACCCCCCTTCCTTGAGGGAGGGAGGGCACTGGCTGTGATGGTCTGGGCCCAGCTGGTCTGACCCAATGTCAGACCTGGCCTGGGTTTTTTGGGGTCATGCTCTCCTGGCCTGGAAGGACAGGGGCTGCTGGTGTTTGAGAATAATTCTGGAGAGGGGAATGCCGTGAGTGGGAAAGGGGGAGACCACAGCCCAGGAACTGTTTGGACCCACCCCAGCCCAAGGGAAGTGGGTCAGGCTCTCCAGCCATCTTGGACTGTTGAGGTCCATAAGATGGGATCTGTCAGCTCCTGCTCCAGCTGCTTGTACCGGAGGGTTGGAGTCCCTGGCCACGTTGCCATCCCCTGGAAGATCATGTGGTGGGGCAGAACCGGGGCAGGCAGGGGGCAGCAGCTCTGCTGGGGGATGGGTGCTGCCATCAAAGGAGGCGCTGGGACAGGGCTGGGATCGGGGAGCGGGGTGGGACACCCCTTCCTGTACATGGGGCTGCGGCGGTGACCCTTGGCATCCCCAGCTTTCAGGTGGGGGCTCCATCCAGCCGTCCTAGCATGTTTTGGGGCATCGTGGTGAATTTTGGGGCGTCCCAGCTGACTGTTCCCCCTCGCCGCAGGGCTGCGCTGCGGCAGCGCGCTGTTCCGCCACGAGATCGGGTACGTGCTGGGACAGCTGCAGGACGAGGCGTGCGTCCCCCAGCTGACAGCCACGCTGTGCAGCCGCGCCGAGAGCCCCATGGTGCGGCACGAGTGCGCCGAGGCGCTGGGCTCCATCGCCCGGCCCTCCTGCCTGCGGGCCCTGCGCGCCTTCGCCGGCGACGAGGAGCGCGTGGTGCGCGAGAGCTGCCAGGTGGCCCTGGACATGTACGAGTATGAGAACGGCGCCCAGTTCCAGTACGCCGACGGGCTCTGCAAGCTGCAGGCCTCCTCCTGAGCCTGGACTGGGGGCACCGGGGTGGGCGTGCTGCCTGCCGCCCCCTCCTGCTGCCAGCGGCGGATCCGTGCCGTGCCGCGCCGAGCCGGAGGAGGGACTGGGTTTGCTCTCTGGCACAAATACAACCACCTTTTCCCTCCAAATCCAGGCCGAGCTGCTACTTGCCTCCCCACCGCTCCTCGCCAGCCGCCGTTTCCTGGATCTGCCCCCTTTTCCCTGCCAGGATCAGCGTTGCCTCCCTGCAGCATGGCTTGGGGCTTAGACCAGGTGGGCTCTGCTTGGCACGTCAGAGCCTGCTGCGGCTCTGCAGGGCTTGGGCCTGCCCTGGGTTGGTGCTGCCCTGTTGGCAGCTCTGTTCTCCACAGCTGAGCTTTGCTGGGGGCTAGGATGGGCTGTGGGCACCCGCTCTTGTGGGCTGTGGTGTTAGGATGCTTTGAAATTGCTCTCAGTGATGGTGCCGAGCCGGGGCCCTCCTCGCCTGCACAGTGGGTTTCGCTTCTCCTGTTGGGACAAGCTGAAGCCGAGCCTGTGGCAGCCTCCGCCTCAGGATGGGGGTTGTTTTCATGGCAAAGCTGGGAAGATATGGCTGGGTTTTTTTCTGCAGGGAAGGGTGCTGCCATTAGGGTGGGCAGGGTGTGGCAGAGCCTGCCTGGGCTTTCCCCTGTGTTTAACCAGGGCCAGGAAGGCTGAGGCTGCTGCTGGCACCCAAATCCCTCAGTCAGCCCAGCCTGGGCACTGGGGTTTGGGGTTTGGCTGGGAATAAAACACTGGCACAGGAAGCTGGAGTGAGTTGAGCTGTGATTTACCTGTGCCCAGGTGTGGAGTGCACCCAGTGCCGTGGGGTCAAACCCTGGGCAGGAGGCTGCCAAAATGAAGTCATAGAACCATTAAGATGGGAAAGGACCTTTAAAATCGAGTCCAGCCACATCGGGAGGAGCAGGGAGTGGGGTCCCTGATGGCATGAGGTGAAACCCCCAGCCCTGGGGATGAGAATGATCTGTCTGAGGTGCCCTGGTAGGTCCCACTGCCCTGCAGGGCCTGGCATCCTGCTGGGCATACCTTTTCCCCTTGTCCAAGGGCTCCCTGTGAGTCACTCCCAGGCTTAATCCTCTTAGTCCCTGAAGCCAGCTCAGCATCCCCAGGGCTCTGGTGCTCAGGGCCATAGCCAAAGGGCAGCCCCTGGCCATGGCTCACTCTGATCCAGTTCAAGACCCCATGGAAAGGGCTCTTAGTCAAGATGTGACCAGTTTTGGTCATCTGTACACACTAAGAGTCAGTGACATGTACCTGAGTGCTGAGGGTAGGGACGCCTGTGTGTGATGTGGAGGGTGAGGGGCTCCAGACTGCCCTTCCCCAGCACTGGGGACAAACATCTGATGTTTTCCCACTGTTTGGAGTCAGCAGCTGTTACGGGTTTCTTGTCCCCCTTCCTTCACCATCCATAGCCTGTGGGTGATGGGCAGGACCCAGCTGGCACTTCGGGCTCTGGGGTGTTCCTGTGTCGTATCCATCCCCAGCACAGTGAGATGGGTGACTTCTCCCAGGCCACGTTAGCATTTCCACTGTTCCCTTCTTGGCACGTGGGCTCCAGCACCCTGGAGTTTGCCAGGCTTTGTCCCCACTTATCACCTTGGCTGCCCCCACCTTTTCTCTCCAGCTTTGCCAGGGGTGACTCACTCAGACCTTGCAGGGTTGTTTCCCAATCATTCTGTGCCAACATTTGTCTCTGCTCCCCCAATACCTTTCAAGACATAATTGGAACAAAATGCATTTCTGAGGCTGGGATCTGGGCAGGGGTGACCTGGTGCAGCAGAGCTGCAAGGTGCTGGAGTGGAGCAGGACTCAGCCTTGAGCCTTGGCTTGGCACTGAACTCCACCAGCACCTTCAGCCTGTGCTGGGAAGGGTTTGGGATTTCTTCAAAGCTGCTGCTGGTCTGGACTAAAACCTGCACCCTCTTGGTGTAGGGGGAATTGCTTTTGGGAGAAGCACAGACTCGGTCCCCCTCTGCTGGCTGCTCTGCCCTGGGGAGGTGACACTGGGTGCTGGGGTGACCCATGGCAGCCATCTGGGAAGGTCACAGCCTCTTGCCATGGGCTGCTTCCCTGTACAGCAGAGATGCAGCTGAGGCTGCGTCCCCATCCCCTCTGCCCATGGGCTCCGGCTCCAAGGGTGCTGTGTCCTCTGGGATCTCAGCCATCTGCTCCAGGGATCTGGGGCCTGCTGAGGGATTTAACCCAGCCCAGGGGAGGGAGGAAAGGCCTCGGGCATCCCTCCCCATTCCTGTCTTTGGGAGTTCTCCAGCTGCAGGTGACTCCCCACTCCCAGGGGGGCAGGGGTACCAGTGGTGCTCCCAGAGGAGCAGGATTTGGGGACCCTGACCCACATCAGAGCCCACTGGTCACCTCCCATGCTGAGGCAGCCAGGCTGTGCCTGGATTAGCAGGTGCTAAGCTCCTTCTCAGCAACACAGCTTTGTCTCTGGGTGAGTGGCACTGCCACCAGCTATAGGGACACCACTGTCCCTGTGAGCTGCCAGCACCGAGGAGCTTGGTTGACCCTGATGCCACTTCCCCCACTACAGTCCCCTGCGTGGCAGAGGCTTCAGTAGCTTGGGGTGGGGGTGCAGGGCCAGCTGGCCATGGCCCTGGCAGGGGGTACCCCCCTCCCTGGCACCGGGGGGGCACAGGGGCCACGGCACTTGCTGCAGTCCCCCCTTGAGGAGGACGGGGTGCTGTATGTGGACTACAAGCCCCCTGCCCTGGACAGCATCCACCTGCCCCGCTATGTCCTGTACCTGATGATGGCAGCAACACTGGTGCTGGTGGTGGCATATGCCATCGTGGGGCACCTCATCAAGGACCTGGTGCACGACTTTGCCGGTGAGTGCTACCCACAGCGGGGTCGGGCTTTGGGGTGGGCAGGGGCCAGGGGGATCCCCCCACCTGAGGCTGCGCTGTGGCAGAGCTGGTGCTGCTGACAGCTCAGTCTCTGCTCCTGCAGACTGGGCATTTGGGCCCAAGCCGGAGGAGAAGGAAGAGATGACTGAAGGCCCCGTGCTGGAGGCAGAGTGGCTGAAGGAGGACGAGGTGCTGGTGGAGCAGAAGGTGGAGGATGAAGGCAGCGGCATCCTGCCCGGCACAGACATCCCGCTGCGGCTGCTCGCTCTTCGCAGCTCCATCTCCTTTGCTGACTCCCCTGAGAGGTTCTTCTAGGGTCAGGGGACACCCCTGCCACCAGCAGAACCCTGCAGCCCTGCCTGACCTTTGGGTCACGGTGTGGCCCTGGCCGTGGGCACTGCCCAGCACTGGCACACAGCCTCCCCCTCCCTCCCAGCCCTAGCACTGCTCTCGGGGCTCCTCTTGGGCTGTCACACCAATAAAACCACTTGCCCCAGCCCTGCTCACCCCTTGGCCCAGCACAGCACGGGGGGCGGCAGGGCTGGGGCATCCCAACCTTCCCTGGGGTAACAGCACCCCTTGGCACAGCCGTGCCATCCCTGGCCATGGGCACATGAGTGTCTAAAGGGGGTGCTTGGGGTGGTGTGGGGCCACAGCCGATGGCAGGGGGCACAGACATAGGTGCACATGGGTACCCCTCTGGATGGGGCAAGCCAGCATGGGCACGTGGGTAGGGTCAGACGGATGGACAGCTGGATGCTGAGGCTGGCTGTGTCCCTACCACCCCCTCAGTGCCTTGGCACTGCCAGACCATGCTCAGTGGCACCTACAGGTGGCCCCAAAGTAGTCTTGGGGGACAAGGCACTCTGAAGCCTCACTTGGGTTCTGGGTGAGGGCACTGGGCATGGGGGCTGTTTTATGGATCTGCAGCCCCTGTCTTAAACCCAGGGTGAGGCTGGATCCCCGTGCTCCCAGTCTTCTTCTTAACCCCTTGAGGAATTGCCACAGGCAGGGTGGCCCTGCCAAAGTCCACTGTCCCTCCCTGGGGTGCTGGTAGCCACCCTCTGCCTCAGTTTTCCTTGTGCCCTGGTGGGTGGGCACCCTGCCACGGTCTCCCTGAGCTAACCTTGTCAGTGTTTCACTCTTGACGGTATGCAGGCACACACTCCCTGAGGACATGATGGGGTCCCACCTGGGATTGTCTGGGGGCAGCTGGCTCGTGCCCAGGGGAGGGCTGGGAGTGGCCTGGCATTGCCCACCCCTCTGTGCCGCCCCATCCCCATGGGATCTCTGCCAGCCCTGTCGGCTGGGATAGGGGGAACCAGGCAGAGTGGGCACTTCTCCACCCCATCACCCATCTGTTCTTCCACCCGCCCACCTGTCTCTGCCTCCACCCACCTGCCTACCCTGGGGGTGGTCCCCAGTCCTGGGCACAGGGACATGCCTGTCCTTTGCTACTGTGCTCCCGGAGGTGGTGGCCGCTGGGTGCGGTGGGCTGCCGGTGCCTGAGCCAAGGGAGTGGTATCAATTGCCAGAGGTGACAGGAGTCATGTTGCCATGGTGCTTGGCGCCACTTTGTCCTCTTGGGGCCAATAAAGGCACCCATTGCCTTGGGTGCAGAGTACAGGCACGATAGCAGCAGGTGACAAAAGCTCACCTCCAGGAGCAGGATCCAGACGTGCCCCAGCCTTCTGGCCAAAAATGCCGAAGCTCTCGCAGTCCCTCTCGCTCCTGGTCCTGCTCGTCCTTGCTCCCACTGCCCAGGGACAGGCTGGTAGGTGCCCTGTGCCCCTCTGGGCTGCTGTGCCCTGGGGTACCTGGGGAGGTGGCCAAGCCTCCCCGCAGGAATCAGATCAGCTCCTGGGAGACCTTTCCAATGGGACCAGTCTGTCCCAGTGCTCCAACAGTAACTTTTGGGGACAGAGCAGAAAGATCTGGAGGCACCCACCTGCTGCCCCAGTGCTCCCCACTGCACTGGGGACAGGTGAGCTGTGTCGGGAGTGGCTTCCTTGGTACCCAAGGGACACTGGGAAGGGGGAACAGTAAGTGTCTGCCAATGTCCCATCCTATGGGGGGTCCCATCTCGTGGGGGGGAGGGTCCCATCTCGTGGGGAGGTCCCATCCCCTGAAGGACGGAGCTCCCCTGAAGCTGTCCCCATCCCTGTCTTTTCCCTTGCCTGTCCCCTGGCCATGCAGGCACGGGCCCCAAAGTGCTGCAGCCGTGGCTCATTGGCCTCACAGCCGTCGTCGTCTTCCTCTTCATTGTCTTCGTTGTGCTGCTCGTTAACCGGATCTGGACTCTCAGGAAGAAGAGGTTGGATTGGTGTGGGGGGCGGGGGGTGCTGGCCAGGGGAAAACTGCGTGGAAGGTCGCCATGGGCTGGGGCAGGGTTGTCCCCGGGCACAGTTCAGCCTCTCTCCCCTCGCAGGAAGGAGAACGACCACCCGGAGACCCTGGAGACTGACAGGTACCACAGCCCGGGTGCCGCGGGGCAGCACCGGGATCCCCCCCCCCGCACCGGGGCTCGGCTTCCCTCGGGGCTGCCGCGTCCCGGCTGTGCCCTCGCCGTGGCTGGAGGCGGCCGTGCCGCGGTGCCGGCGCAGTGCCCGGCTGACCGACGTTCCCTCCCCACCGCAGGCTGGAGCGCTCCGGCCACGTCAACCCGGCGGCTGAAGACTGGGATGAGCTGAGGGACGACAAGCAGCAGAGCAAGGCCACGGCCACATCCTTCTGAGTGTCCCCCGCACCCTCTGCCCGCGCCGGAGCGCCTCTGGCGGGCGCCGCATCCTCACCCCGTCCGCCGAGCGGGGATCCGCGCCGGGTTTCGGCGACAGCCGCGGCCACCGTGGCACCTCCCGCCCCGCGGCCGGCCCGGCTGTGACCAAGACCCGGCGCGGATCACCCGCTCGCCGGAGCTGAGCGGGAGGGCGGCGGCCGGAGGCGGCAGCGGGGGCCTCCCCGTGCCCCCGAGCCTGGGCCGGCGGGGGTCCCAGCCCGGGGGGACGAGGATAGCCCCCTCCCCAGACGTGCCCACTAAAGGTTCCCCCAGCCTACCCCGGCGTCAAGCGTGTCGTGTCACCGTGCGGGGGAGGGGGCCGTCCGGCACCCCTGGGTGCCACTCGGGCAGGGGACAATGGCAAGTTCCAAGCTGCCGGACCCCGGCGACCTCGGCAGGGCGGGAGCCGGTGTCCCGCCACATCGCTGCCGGGCCAGCCCGGACCGAGGGGTGGGCACCGAGGGGACACGGGGGGTGGGGGGGCTCGTCCTGAGCAGTGCTTGGGGACCCTGGGCACCGCGGGGGGTGAAGCGCAGCTTCGGCCAACGCTGATATACGGGTGGCGACAGTGACGTCACACCGCCAGGCGGTGACGTCACGCGCATGAGGCGGTGACGTCCCGTGGCCAAGGGCTGAAGCAGAGGAAGTGGCAGCAGCTCCGAAGTCCCACGTGAAGCGCGGCTGCCCCACCCATGTCCTGTCCCCACATGTCCCCTCCCTGCTCCCGCCTCCGTCCCCCTCCTGTGCCGGGCCAAGGGCGGCCGTGGGTGGGGGTCCCTCCTCTGGGTGCCCCCTGTGGGGCAGGGCTCTGCTCTCCCCCGTGCCCCCCTCCTCCGCTGGGACGCCCGTGTTCTCCCCGCTTGGGCAGCGGGCCTCAGTTCCCCTGGGGCAGCGAAGGAAGGGCGGAGGCGAGCTGGAGTTGAAGCATAGCTTGTTTAATTTTTATACATTTTTTTTTTGTCTTTTTTTTTCGTTTTCATTTTTTAATCTTTTTTTTGTGTGTCAGTTTTTCTTTTTTGTTTTTTTTTTCTTCTTTTTTTGTCTCTTTTTTCTCTTTTTTGCATAGGGGAGGGGGGTACAACAACAAAAAAAAAAAGGAAAAGAAAAGAAAAAAAAACAAAACAAAAGAAACAAACAAACAAAAAGAAAACAACAACAACAAAAAAAAAGAAAACCCAAAATCCGTATCAGGGTCAGTAAGTGTATGTAGGCAGGAGCGGCGCTATCGGTAATGGCTGCGTACAATGGTATAATCAAATATCGTGAAGCACCAGGGAGGCGAGCGGGGGTCGGGGGGTCATGCGGGGCCGGGGGCGCGGGGGGCGCGGGGGCCCGGCCCCGGCTGGCGGCCCTGGTGCGCTCGCGGTGTGTATCGGCTGCGGCAAAGCGAAAGCGAGAATCCGGCGAACGAGTAAAATATAACTGCGGGGAGGGGGCACCCCCGGCCCGGGGGAGCGGGGACCCCCGAAAAGGCGGGCGGGCAGCCGGCGGCGCGGAGGCACTGCGGCGGGATTTTTGGTTTGGGTAAGAGGCGCGGTCCGGCCGGCTGCCGCCTCGGCGCCTTTTTGGGGCGGTTTCTGTCCTTTTGCCGCTCTTTGCCCAGGGGTGGGATTTCCCCCAAGCCCGGCTCCACCTCCCGCCTGCTCCCGGGCACGGACCGGGGCACCCCTGGGCATCGCTGGGGCACCCCGAGGGGCGTCGGTGGGTGTTGCTCGAGGCGCCCTGCGGGGCACCTGTGAGCACCACCTGGGGCACCCGGAGGAGCACCCATGGGCATCACCCGGGGACACCCAAAGGGGCATCACCTGGAACACCCGTGGGACCCCCATGGGCACCAGGTGGGGCGCCCGGGGGGGCACCCGCGGGTATCACCTGGAGCACCCACAGTGATACCCACGGGCGCCGCACAGGGGACCCAGAGGGTCACCACGGGCGCCTCCCGGGGCACCCATCACCGGGGGCACCCATCCCAGCCGGTGGCGGGATACCCGGGGGGGGGGCAGAAAGCAGCAAATTCCAAACTCCGAGTACAAAAAAACCCCAACCAAAACAAAACAAAAACCAGAACCAAAAAAAAAACCCAAATTAAAAAAAAAAAAAAAAAAAAAAAGAAGCCCAAACCCCACCAAACAAGACATATATATATATATATATATATATATATATATATATATATATATATTCCTTTGCGATTTTAAGTACCTTAACTGTGTGGGGGCCCGCGCCCCTCCCCCCCCCCGGCCCTGCAGCCCCATATATATATATATATGTGGAGATATATATATATATATAGATATATATATATATATATGTACAGGTTATTAGTTTTATTTATAGGTCGCAAGGACTATTTTTAATTAATTTTTTTAAGCCGACGAGCCCGACTAAAAACCCTCTAGGAGAGACTGTAGTGCATGAAACCCCCGCGGTGATTGTCGAGCGGAGCCCCATCGTATCCCCATCCTGCGGGGGACCCCCCAGAGCTTCCCCAGGGAAGGGGTGTTCTCCACCCTGGCTTTGCGCTCGCCCCGACCGTGGCCGTCGAGGCCGCCAGAAGATAAAAAAAAAGAAGGGAGAATGATTAAAAAAATAGAAATGATAAAAATGAGCGGTGCCCCCCTGCCCCGCGGAGGGACCGGGGCTGTTGCATATTCCCTTTGGGCAGAGCCGGGGTGCGGCCCGGGGGTGTCGGGGGAGCAGTGCAAAGACCCCGGAGCACGGGGGGCTCCCCGGCCCCGCAAGGGGAAGCCCCCGGCACGCCCCTCCCCAGTGCCGCCCTACGGGCTGGGGGGCGTCGAGTTGATTCTTTTTTGCCTTTTAAAATTTGGTTTAAGGTGCTTTTCTTGCCGAGGGCGGGTTTTGGGGGGCTGCGGCCGCAGCCCGGCCGGACTTGCAGCCGGCCCGGGGGGTGGGGAGTCAGCACAGAGGGGGCAGGGGACGGCCCCGGCGGTGTCCCCCCGGGGACAGGGGCCTCCGGGGCTTCCTCGGGGCGGGGGGACCAGGCCCGAGGGGCGCCAGCGCCCCTCGCTTCCCCGGGGCTGGCCGAAGGGGCTGCCTGGTGCCCCCCGCTCCCTCCCTCCGCTGTCACTGTCACCGTTTAAAAATGCTTTTTTTTTTTTTTTTTAAATATTTTTTTGCTGAACCTTTTTCCAGCCTTAACTCCCCTCTCTTTTTTCTATTAATTTTTTTAAATTTTGTCTTCTTCCCCCCTCTTTTTTTTTTTTTTTTTTTAATTCTAATGCTTCATTCCTTCCCCCCCCCCCCCCCGCCCCCAGCTGGACGCCGCCCCCACTCCCTCCTTGCATTGTCCTTGCAGAAATCAATACTGCACCTTGCATAAAGAAGCGTTTCCCAAGGCTCCCCCCAAGGAACTGGGACCCTCAAACCAGCCTCAACTGTGGGCGAAACCCGGCGGGACGCGACCACCCCTCATCCCCCACTAATACTTTCGGACACCAAAAAAAAAAAAAAAAAAAAAAAAGAAAAAAAAAAGGAGAACAAAACCAAAACAAACAAACAAACAAACAAACAAAAATTAAAAACTGTTGACGACGACGTTTCTTCACGCCCGAGCAGCAGCGATGCCGGGGCCACCCGCCCACCGGTGTCACAACCCGCGTCAGTTCTCAGCCCCAGGGAGCTCGGGGGGTCTTTAGCCGGCGGAACGCTGGGGTTTTAAGGCAAATTCAGGGGGTTTAGGGGGTGTCGGGCCCTGCTCGACAGCGGGCACAGCAGGGAGAGGCGGCAGGAAGGCACGTCCTGCCGCTCCCTGCCGCGCCGGCCGGACCCCGGGGATGAAGCCGATGGGGTGGAGGTGGGGGGGAGGCTGTGACCCCCCTGACATCAGCCCGGGGGACACAGGGAGGCTGTGACCCCCCTGACATCAGCCCGGGGGACACAGGGAGGCTGTGACCCCCCTGACATCAGCCCGGGGGGCACAGCTACATTCACACGGTTCCATTCCTGTCACGAGAGCAGCCGGGCTCAGCGCTCCGGGCCCTGCGCCTCGTTGCAAACCAATTAAAAAGTGGGGGTCCCCTAAGGGGCAGCGGTGGGAGCCCCGGGATCAGCCCTGCGGGTCCCCATCCCCGCTCCGGCGCGGAGCCCGGCACACCCCGCTCAGCCCTGCCGCGCCCGGACACCGCGTCCCCCACGACTTCTGGGGGGGTCTCTGGCCCTGGGGTCCCTGCCGCCTCCCGCCTCGCTGCCTTTGGTTGCTGGAAGCAGAAAAAAACCAAATGAAAACCCCCCAAAAGGGAAGGAAAACAAAGCAAAGAGAGGCAAAGCAAAGGGATGGCCGCCCCCCCGGCCGGCCCCCCGCAGCTATTGCATATTCCGGTGTGTTGGCGCAGAGGATGCATCGGTACTACCAACTGGAAGACGTTTCTGAGGGGGAAAATCGGTTAGAAAAGAAGAAGAATAGAGAGAAAAAGGGACTTTTCCGGCCGAGAAGAAGCCATGCAGGAGGCGGGGGGGGGAGGGCAGCGGCCCCCGGCCCCCCCGGCCCCCCGGGAGCCCCGGGCATGCAGCGACTCCCTCGCACTGATATCGGGTCCAGTAATACTTAGGCTTCGAAGGCAAGGCACATCATGTGGTATAAAATTTCGTGCAAATTAGGAAAACATGGATTTTTTTTCTTGTGTGTGGTTTTTTTTTTTTTTTTTTTTACGGCTGTTTTTTTCTTTTATACAGATTTTTTTGTTTGTTTTTTTTCCTCTTTTTTTTTTTTTCTCTTTTGCTGAAGGGGAAGGTAGAGCCGGTTAATAAGAGTCTGCCATGCACAGCATCAGCCAGCCGCAGCTGGGTTGAGCCAGGTCACCAGATCCTGTTAAAGCACCATGCAGTTTATTTGTCTTTTTTTTTTTTTTTTTTGTCTTTTTGTCTTTTTTTATGTGTTTCTTTTCTCAGATCTTAAAAAAAACAAACAGGTTTCCCTCTCCGCCGAGCGCTTTTTTGTTGTATTTTTTTTCCTTTTTTCTTTTTTTTCTTTTTTTTTTTTTTTTTTTGGTGGGTTTTCTCCTTTTCTTGTCCTTTTTTATTATTTTTCTGTCTCCCGGGATTTCCTGCATCAGCCCTTTCCCCGGTGTCTCGTTGTGCCGTCCCGGGGGGGTGGAAAGCGGGGGAAGCGGGGGCGAGGCGGGGGCCTCTGGGATGGGGGATGCGGTGCCGGTGGTCCTCGGGGCGGCTCTGGGTGCCAGGGGACGGGGCCAGGCGGGTGGCGACGGTGGCCTCGGTGACATCCCCAGCTCCTGGACATCCCACGGTGGCTTCTCTCCATCACCGCCCTTCGGGTGTCCCCTGGGCAGGAGATCTTTTGGGGACCGGACTCCTCGCTGGGGACAACGGGACGGGCTCCTTCGTCCTCTTCCTCCTCCTCGCCTCGGCCGTCGCGGGTCCCTCTGCTCTAAGGCACTGCCACGTCCCTGCGTCCCTTTGCCGGCCGCGCTGTCACCGCACGGGACGGGGACGGCCGAGCGCTTCCTCCCGCGCTGCCCCGGCCGGGGGCTCCTCCGGGAAGGCCGGGACCCCTCCCCGCCGCAGTTCAGGCACTTGACGCGGGGCCAGGGGCTCCGAGGGACTCCGGGGGACTTCGAGGGGCTCCGGGGGACTGGCTCTGCCCTCGGCATCGCTCGGGCTTCTTTGCTCCATCCTTTTATATTCCAAAAAAAAAAAAAAAACAAAACAAAAAACCAACCCAAAAAAACAAACAAACAAACAAAAAAAACCCCCAACCAAACCCAAAAAACCAAAACCACCAAACCCAAAAACCCCAAACCAGCCGTCCCGGCAAGCCGGTGCCGGGGACTCCACCTCCTCCTCTTCCTCTTCACCTTTTTTTTTGTGATTTTGTTTTCTTTTCTCCTCTTCTTTTTCCTTTTTTTTTTTTTTTTTTTTTTTTTTTGATGATTCCCTCTTAAAAGTGCATTTCCTATAAAATGTGCAACACGAGCGCACCCTGCCTCCCAGCCGGTACCTGTCCACAGGAATGCATAGCTCAAACACACGGACGCACGCCCCCCTCCCCAGCCCCACGGAACCCCCTGGGCGCGAGGACACGCCGGGGACACAGGGACACGGGTGGGGACACGCGGGGCCTGGGCCGGTGCAGGCTTCGGGGAGGAAGGCGACCGGAGAGACGGTGACCGGTTGCCTCGGCGCGACGGCGGCCGCCGGGCCGCGACAGTCCCCGCGCCGTGTCCCCGACGGCATCGGGGTGCCACCGCCGCTGTGACGCGTGGGGCCGTGGTGGGAGCGTCCCGACACCGTGTCCGAACGGGAACCGCGGTGCCGCCGCCGCCGCGACCCCATCTCCGGCCGCGCCCACGCACCCTCTGCGGTCACGAGCCCCCTCCTCCCGCGCCACCCGCTCGATCCACCGTGCCACCGCACCACCGTCACCGTGTCACCGCAGCACGATGTCACCGTCCCCGGCGCGCCGGCACAGCACGGAGCGTCCCCCGCCCGACCGCGGGGCTGCGGCAGCGGGAGGGAGCCCCCACCCCGCCCCGCCCCAGCCCCGGGACCCCCGGCAGGCCGGGGCCGGGGGAGGTTTTGATCTGCTTTACTCACATAGAGGCAAGAGCGAGAGAGTCAAAGCCGTTTGCATATTCGGCGAGCGGCCGGCGGGGCTTGGCGCCGCGGCCCTGCAGCCGCTCCGGGAGGCATTGCTGGCACCGCTTGTGTCAGGTCTCAGCGCGGCGCCGGCCGACGGGGTAAAGAATAGTGTTTTTTTCTTTCTTTCTTTCTTTCTTTTTTTTTTTTTTTTTTTCTGTTTCTTTGTTTTCTGGCGCATCGCCGGGGTGGGGGGAAGGTCCTCCTGGGATGGGTTGTTGGTTTGTTGGTTTTTTGTTTGTGGGTTTGTTTTTTTTAAATTTTAAAACAGTTTGACCCTTTTCCTTCTTCCTTTCCCTTGCTCTTTCCTTCGGGTGTGGGTTTTGCTTGTCGTCGTCGTCGTCGTCGTGAGGTCGCGCTCTCCGTCGTCACCGCAAGGCTGGGCCTGGTGCTCGGGGACGGGGATGTTCCTCTGGGGGTGCCTAAAGCAGAGGAGAAGGGAGGCGAAGGGGCGGCACGGCGGCGGTTATCCCAGGTACCAGGACTGCCGGGAGAGAGGAGAGAGGCCGGCGTTAGTGCTCTGCCCCCGGAGCTGCCCCGTCCTCCCGCCGGTCCCCAGAGCCCGAGACAACTGTCCCTGCGCCGTCCCTGCTGTCCCACGGGGCTGGCGCCCCACTCCTGCGCTGAGTTTGTCCGTCCTCCGCATCGCGGCCACCCGCGTTCCCCAGGGGCCCGGCCCTCCGCACCTTCACGGCAAAGGAAGGCGCTCCCCGGTGCCGCCTGGGGACAGGTAAGGGGGTGGCACGGCTGGGGACCCCGCGAGGTGGCCCCCTGCCACCCTCCCATTGTTTCCCCCCCAGCCCCAAGTTCAAGTTCATTCCCGATTACCTCATGTCTGGTTTCCGTTGGAAACGAGACAGCTCGGGGCCGCTGCTTCCCTTAACTCTTCCAGGCCCCGCCACACATGACCAGAGCGTGGCAGGTCTCAGCTGCCCCCTCTGGGTCACAGCCTCCTAGCCCCGTGCCTGAGTTTCCCCAGGCAGAGCATCCTCGAGCCCTGGGGAGCCTCCCCGAGCACGACCAGGGACACCCTCTCACATGGACCCTGGGGATCCTGAGGGGCTCTGACCCCTATCTCTGGACAGGGACTCTGGCCCCCTGCTCCTCCAAGGTTTCTCCTGCTGCTGCCCCAGGTCTCCTCTTCGGGGACCCAAGGCCCTTGGAGTGCTGCCCATCCCATGTGCAGGACTGGGGAAACTGAGGCAGCGTGGGGGTTGTGATCAGAGCCGGGTCCCCCATGTTTTTCCTCTGGAACGGCACAGCACCCTCAGGTGTCCCAGTTCACGGGTCCCAAATCTCACAGCCTGGCACAGCACAGCACCCCCAGGTATCCTGTGTCACTGCTCACAGCCCCCAGGTGCCCACACCCTGGCACAGCACAGCACCCTGGGTACTCCCCCCAGCCAGGGCAGCAGCCCAGGGTGCCCCAACATGGCACCGTCCACACCCCATCCCTCTGTCCTGTCACCTGTGTCACCTGCCAGGCAGGACTGCAGCTGCCCCTGCAGGGAGTGCTGAGGCCAGAGCACTTGTGTCACAAGTGAGGCCAGGAGCTGCCACCCCTGCCCTGGCGCCGTGGCACTGCCTGCAGCACCAGTGCCAGCTCCGGAATCCAGGACTAATGGAAAGGCCACGGAAAATCACACATGACCTCCTGCTGCAGCTGGAGTGGCCACGGGCACAGGGGAGCGAGAGCAGGGCCTGTGCCCACACAGAGAGGGACCCATGGCCCTGGTGCTCCTCCTTTGGGGATGTTCTGGGCACCTAGGCAGGGTGGTGCCAGGTGGTGCCAGGCAGGACTCAGCCAGAGCACGGCAGTGACCTCCCTCTATGATGGAGGACTCGTAGTGGCCCTGAGCCACCAGCAGCGCCTAAAGCCCTGACACGGGGTGCCCACAGCGAGGATGTCACGGCAGCAATGCCCATGGGCCGCAGCAGTGATGCCAAGGCAATGATGCTCACAGCAGCAAAGCTGGCAGTGGCAGTGCCAGAGCTGCAGTGCCACGGTGGTGATGCCCACGGCGGCGCTGCCCATGGAAATAACCCCACAATGGCGATGTACACAGCAGTGGTGCCCAAAGTGGCATTGCCACAGTAGCAACAGCCATGGCAGTGACGCCGTGGTGGGGGCATCCACAACAGCAATGCCTGCAGTGGCCAGGCCAGTGGTGGCAATGCCCACAGCGGTGATGCTGCTGCTATGGTGATACTCCTTGTGGCCTCAGACATGGTGGCAAGGCCACAGCAGCGATGGCCACAGAGGTTACATCCACAGCAGCAGTGTCCCATGGCAGTGATGCCACAGTGGCGATACCCACGGTAGTGCCCACAGCAACAATGCCCACGGGAGCAATAAACATGGCAGCAATGCCACGGCGGTGATGCCGTGGTGGCAAGGCCCACGGCAGTGATGCCATGGTGGCAATGCCCTCAGCAGCGATGCCACGGCAGTGATGCCACAGCAGTGATGCCACGGCAGGGGCATGGCGGGGAAGCCCACATCAGCAATGTCACGTCAGCGACAGCCACGATGGCAATGCCAGCACTGGCCATGCCCACGGCAATGCCCACGGCAATGCCCATGGTGATGCCATGGCGAGGGTGTCCGCGGCGAGGGCAGGAGGGTCCCCCCCAGCAGCATCCCCGCTCTCACCTGTGCCTGATAGATACTCCCAGGATCCCTTGGTCCTAATCCCACGAAGGAACGGTTCGCAGGGGGCGTGCCTGGTGCAGAGTAGGCTGGGGAACAAATGAGAGCTCATTAACGGGGCTGCGGGTGGCACTGCCACTGTCCCCCCAGGGGCCAGGCCCGGCCCTCTCCCTGGCACTGCTGGGACTGAGCTCCCTGGCACCCGGTGCTGGCGACCAGGTGACATCCCTGGCTGTGACCTGATGGCAGGTGAATGGAGCCCAGGGATGCTGCACCCAGGGGTGCTGTGCTCGGACGGTACCACCCCTGCTTTCAGGGCGATGACTGAGGCTGGAGGGACGAGGTGCCCCGGGGTGCAGGCGCAGATGGTGTCCCTGGCTGTGCCCGCGCTGTGGCTCCCAGAGCTGAGCTGCCACGGGGAGAACAATGGCAGCCACGAGTTCCACTTGGCCACGTCGCCCTGCTGCCTTGTCCATCTCTCAGCAGTGGAACCTCCAGCCCTGCTGAGCTTCTGGGTTCAGCCCTGCTGAAAGCAGAGTGCTGCCAAGGGGAATGGGGGATTGGGAGCCAGCTGCACCTCTTGGGCACAGCCAGTGTCCTCCTAATGCATCCTGCCCTGAGCCTGCAGGAACTTGCACTCCTCCGTCCCTCCCCAAGGCTGGACCCCATTATCAGCCAGCCCATCCCATGCTGTCCCCTCCAGATTGTCCAGGCTTTGGCTTCTCCAGGCCATGGGATCGCCACACCTTCTGACCAGCTGCTGACAATCAGCCATGGCCCATTACCCAGGGACAATGGCTCGATCAGGCAGGGCTTGACTGTGTGGGGACACAGCAGCCACTTGGGGTACCGTGTCCCATGGGTACAGCAGGATGGGAACAGGAACAACCCCTTCGCAGTGTGTGGTGACGGCACAGTGTCCCACTACTGCAGCACACACCCCTGTGCCAGGCTGGGGTGACACCAGCTCCCCTCTGGCTGTTGGGCCCAGCACCCAAAACCCTCCTGGCCAAGGCTCTTATGGCCCCTGAGGTCGAGGGGAGGGCAAAGAATTTGTCAGCCACCATGCTAACGAAGATCCCAGGTGCCACCTGCCAAGCACTCTGGGGGACCCGCACACAGTCTCTGCTCTGGTGTCACCTCACGCCCCCAACAAGACCAGAATCCCCGGCGCCAAGGACCCCCATGGCAGCAAGAGTACAACAGCCCACACAACACACCAGGCACACAGTCCCTAGTCCCAGTGCCACCCGCGTGCCAGCTGCTCCCTGTTCCCGGCAGCACAGCCACCACCATGGTGGGATAAACAGACATGGAGAGGCCATGGCCTCCCCCTCAGCACTGCTCACACCGAGGGTCTGGGCAGGAACTGCTTTGGAGAGCCCTGCCAAGGCTCCATTCATGCTCAGAGGGACAAGGGGCTCGAGCTGGTCCTTGGGACCAGCACACAACCCCTTGGCTCAGCGGCCACAGCGGCCACCTGCCCAAACCCTGTCCGCTCCGACCTGCCTGAGACCCAGCAAACTCATGGCGTGCCAGCTGCCGCCCTCTCCCCGGCTGCGGGGAGGCCACCTCCGCCAACATCCCCCCAGCACTGGGACAGGGGGACACCCTGGGGGGCTGTGAGAGGAGGGGGCCAGCCGGGCCGGGGAGCAGGGTGGGCGCCGCGGGTGCTTACTGGGTGATGTCGGCGAGGTCGTCCCTCCCTCGGAAGTTGTCGTGGTGGATTTGGTGTCAGGAGAGACGGCCAAGCGGGGCATGCCGGGGGGAGGTGGCGGCGCCAGCATCTGCGTGGGCAGGTAGTGGCTGGGCACTTTCACTTGACCACTTCCATTTAACTGGGGACAACACAGACAAAAAACAAACAGCACAAGCCATTAGGATGCACGCGCACACCAGCATGGCCAGGGAGCTCCAGGGACACCCCCGGCACAGGCACGGGGTGTCCCTCATTGCAGACATGAGTTTGGTGGGTCTCAGAGCAGCCCTGAATGGTCGGCGCTGGCAGCAGGCAGGAAATGACGGCGGGACAGGAGGGGTTGGGGGGCTGTGGAGGCCATGCTCCATGGAGGTCATGACCTAGAGTGGCGCACACTGCAGCTGGGACCCCTCTGTACAGTAGCAGGGGGGTCTCTGAAGCACTCCCTGGAGGGGTGAGGGCACCTAGAGCCCCCAAAGGCTCCCGCACAACTGCTCCATGCCCAATCTGGCCGTGGGCTGCTCCTGATCCGGTGTCCATCAGCCCAGCACTGAGCCACCGCACAGGGGAACAGTGGCCATGCCCCTCACCCTGGCATCAGCCCCTGCTGGAGAGGGGAAACAGGCAAGTGGGCAGAGGTCAGAGGGGTTCCCCAAGAGCTCTGCATCGGGGAGGACAAAGGGGAGCACAGGACAGTATGGGAGCAGGAACACTCCCAGGCTCTGGCTTTAGGTTTGAAGGGTGCCTTTCATGGGGTGTGTGGAGTGCTGGTGGTGCAGGGTGTGTGGTGCGTTGGTAGCTCTGGGTGTATGGGTTAGGGTTAGGGTGCTGCACGCACTGGGTGCTGCATGTGCATGGTGCTGTTACGGAGGTTGTTTGGTGATGTGGGGTGTGGGGTGATGGCTGTGTGGAGCGTGTGGGGTCCCATATCTGTGGGGTGCACTGGGTGCATGGGGGTGCAGGGCACTGTGGCAAGGGAAGACCCACAGCAGCACAGTGTGGTTCTGCCACCCGTGTGGGGACACTGGGGACACGGGTACGGCTCCAGAGGAGCTGATGGGTCACCCGTGGGCTCTGCAGGTGGATGGGGCACGTCAAGCCCATCACTCTCCCGGACACGCCGGCGGACGGTATCTCCAGGAGATGGTCACACAACCCTGGCAGACACCTTGCTCCCCCAACACCCCAACACGGGCTGACGGCTCAGCCCCAGCACCCCAACACTCGCAGTGTCCCGTTCTCGCCGGGGCACAGCACCTCCATCACTGCAGACACGAAGTGCCAACACGGAGCAGGCGCAGCAGCGCTCCCGAACCAACGCACGGCACGGCTGGAGCTCAGCCCCAGAGAACACTCCGCCGGTGCCACCGGAAGACCCCGACCCCCTCGTGTGGCGGCAGAGGTGACGGCGGTGGAGCCGGTCCAGGGGACTCTCCTCGGGCAGCCCCCAGTGCCCATGGACAAGCCTGCGTCCTTACCGGTCCGGGCTGCTGGTTGGACGGGTCGCAGGCCAGCGAGACCAGATCTTTGAGCGGGTCCTGCGGGTTGAGATGAGGCGGGTACCGGATGGCCGTGTGCGGGAAGTAGGTAGAGGCTGTCTGGGGGAGGATGGAGGTGGTGGGGAAATGCAGCGCAGATGATGGGTGCGGGCTTCGGGCGATACCTGCGGGCGACAGCAAAAGGGGACACGCACCTGTGTCACTAGCTGGTGGCTGCCCCAGCCCCCCAACCCCTCAGCGCTCACTCTGTGCCTCGGTTTCCCTGGCAGGACACTCACCGCTGTGCACAGCGATGACGGGACGATGGTGCTGCGTGAAGCTGCTCAGCCGGGGCGAGGAGTCCTGGGGTGATGGGCTGTTGAAGGGGGACTTGTCCATCTCTGTCTTCTTCACAGTGGGGGAGATGCCTGGGGAAAGCAGGGTGCAACGTCAGGACCCGCCATGGGACCCCAAATCCCATGGGTGCTGCCATCTCAGTGCAGTGTTGGGGGAGCTCATTCTGGGGGCAAGGGGCACCCTGGGGTCAGTGTAGGCAGGGGGAGGGTGGTGTGAGCGTGTGTGTTTGTGTGTTGGCAGGAGGGTGGGCACCTCTGGGGGCACATTTGTGTCCATGACTGTGTGTGCATGTGTGTATGTACCAGCACAGCTCTGTACCTGTGTGTGTACACACACAGCTGTGCACAGCTGTGTGCTCCTGCAGGTGTGTGCATGCAGGTGCACACAGCTCTGTGCGTGTGTGTCCCACCCTGGTGGCAGAATGGGCGCCCTCATGGATGCCATTGTGACCCTGCAGCCCCACATGGCACCCACGTCCTCTGGCTGGGGCTGGGGGCGACAGGGGGGGGGCAGGGGAGGCAGAGAGGTGCCAGCAGGGGTGTGACCACCCCAGAGACCCCTGGCAGGAGTGGCTGCCCAGGTCCCCGAGGCCACCCCAGGGCATGGGGCTGAGCCGGGGGGTTGGCAGGCACGTTAATCTCCTGCCTCTGTGGCTTTAGCTCTGGCCATTTGGCCCGGGCCTGGTAATGGGTTTAGCCCTTTCTCAGTCGGGCGTTAGGAGGATTTCCCAGAACATCCCGTACGGGATTGCCAAGCCCCCCTCCCCGCCGCCAAGGCTGAGCCCCCCTGCCAGCCACCCTCACCCCTGCCTGGGTCAGGCCACCAGCAGGGCACAGATGCCCTGGCACAGCTCCCTCCTGCCTCCATGCACCATTTTGGGGAGGGGGCTGCACCTTCCCCAGGACTGCCCCTGCACCAGCCCCACGGGGCAGGATGGGGTACAGTCCCTGCACACACGGGACACAGTTTAGGGGCTAGACCTGCATCCCCCAAACCTCCTTCCAACAGGATCGGTGCCTCCAGCCCTCCAGCCAGGCACCCCCAGGCTCTGGCAGAACTGGGGGCTGCTGTGGAACCCACCCTGCTGCTGGGGGAGGCAGGAGAAGAGCCAAGAGAGGAGGAAGAGGAGCAGCTTCTTTGCCTGCACCTCGGGGTGTGGGAGCTGCTGTGCCAGCCCTGCAGCATCGCTTTAATTAGCCCAGCCCCCCCCCTTTCTTAATGAACAGCTAATTGGGGCTTGTCTAGACAGGAAAGGGAAAAAAACCACCAAGCCAGAAAGCTGTCCACAGTGATGTGGGGCTGGGGGCAGCCGACTTGGGGCTGGGAGAGGCTGGTGTGGGGCTGCCAGACCAGACATGGGGCTGGAGGCTGGGTTGGCCCTACAGAGAGACGCCGTGTGTTGAATTTGGGATTCCTGTAGCAACACCACAGTCCCCACAGAGCCCTGCCAAAAGTGGGGGGCCACAGACACACCTAGACACCTATGGAAAGCCTGTGCCTAAATCAGGGGGGCTTGACAGCAACCCCACACACCCCATGGAAAAGCAGCAGGAATGTTCTGAGGGACTTGAGGGTGGCACCACAGCCCCCATGGCCAGTGTGTCCTGACCATAAGGCCCATAGGGACACTGGGGCACAGACAGTGCCCAGATGGTCACACGGGGTTCTGGCAGTGGTTTGCAGAATGCTGGGAGCAGGATGGGGGCCCCAGGGCACTGGAAGGGCACTGGTAAGGAGGTGGCACCTACCCCCTTCCATGTCTTCTGTCCAGTTGCGGCTGCTGCTGGTGGGGGAGTTGGAGGAGGTGTAGTACTCGCCCCCAGGGCTGGTGTCGATGTCATCCTCCATGGACCCCGACTTGTGCCGTTTGCTCCTGGGAACAGGGAAGGGTCACAGAATCACAGAATGGTTTGGGTTGGAAAGGACCGTAAAGCTCATCCCATTCCACTCCTGCCATAAGCAGGGACACCTTCCATTGTCCCAGGGTGCTCCAAGCCCTGTCCAGCCTGGCCTTGGGCACTGCCAGGGATCCAGGGGCAGCCCCAGCTGCTCTGGGCACCCTGTGCCAGGGCCTGCCCACCCTCACAGGGAAGTGAACCCATCTAGCCCTGCCCTCTGGCAGTAGGAAGCAATTCCCCCTTGTCCTGGCACTCCATCCCTTACCCAAGCTTCCTCTCCAGCTCTCTTGGAGCCCCTTTAGGCCCTGCCAGGGGCTCTGAGCTCTCCCTGGAGTTTTCTTTTCTCCAGGCTGAACACCCCCAGTTCTCCCAGCTTGTCACGGGTCAGTGCCAGCCCGTGGCAGGACCTGGCTGCCCCTCGCCTTCCCCACAGCCGTGCTCGGGCTGGCCCCAGCACCACCCTGGCACAGCCCCGCTGGCACCTACCCGCTGGAGGAGGTGCTGGGCAGTGTCCTCCTCATGCCGGTGCTGGAGGGGTTCAGGTCATAGGCCAGGTGGCCCTGCAGCTCCCCCAGGGAGAAGTTTGGCCCTGTGCCTGTCACCACCGGCGCTGCAGGGAGAGAGAGGGGTCACTGGGGCTCGGTGGGGAGGGGAGCCCCAGCCCACAGTGGGCTGGGGGGGCTGTTGGGACACTGCTGTGCCCAGGCAGCCGAGGGTTGGGCTGTGGCATCACAGTCACACTCACTTCGGGACACCTGGATGAGCTCGGTGACACTGAACACCCCTGAGGTGACGAAGCTTTCCTGGAAGTCTGTCGAATCTGTGTGGGAGAGAGGAGGGCATGCTGAGGGGGCAGCAGAACCACCCCTCCCATCCTGCACTGCCTTGTGGCGATGCTCGAGGGCACCCCAAATCCCATCTGTCTCTCTCCTTAGCTTCCACTCCACTTCCTGCTCCAGCAAGAGACCGCCCCAATTGGTTCTCTCTGCTGAAGATGGCCTGGACCTGCTCAGTGCCTCAGTTTCCCTGGGGCTGAGAGTGCTGGCAGGGCTTGAGGCTTTACCCCCACCATGGGAGCTCCATGGCAGCTGCTGTCCCCAAGGGCTGTGGCCTCTGCGGGACTCTGCTGGGTGTAGGACAAGGCTAAGGCTATGCTCAGCTCATTGCAGGGGCCAGGCAGTGGCTGGCAGTGGCTGGCAGCTTGACCGTATGTCATAGGCCCCCCCTCCCCCACCATGACAGGGACCCTGGGGACAGTCAGGGGTGTCCCTTGTCCTTTGCCCAAGCCCTGCCCTCTGGACTCACCCAGCGTGATGGGTTTGCTGTCCTCCTGGTCTGAGCCAATGCCTGTCCGGGGGCTGCTGCTCTGCTCTGCATCTGCAAGAGGCAAAGCCCAGGGTGAGCCCCCCGTGCCAGTGGCAGCCTCCATGCCGGTGTGAGCCAGGATTGCCACCAGCTGACTGCCCTCCCATTGCCCTGCTGGGGGAAACTGAGGCATAGGCTGCCCAGCAGCTCTCACCACAGCAGGGCCACCACCAAGCTGGCATGTCCCCAGCCGCTGAGGAACAGTCACCAACCAACCCCCCTTGCCCTCCCTGCCAGCGACAGGAGCAGGGACAGCGCCACATGCAGGGTCTGTGCAGTGCTCCCCGCATGAGGGGAACCCCAGGGCAGGGCTGCATGATGGTCACCTGGCCCTGCTCCTGCCTCCTCTCTCCAGCCACAGCCATGACCCAGTGCTGCCCCACCAGGCAGTGACACCGCAGCATGGCACCACCTGTGGCACCTTGTTCTGCCTCTGTCCAGCTCCTGCAGGGCAGCAGGGCTTGGGAGAGCACCTGCTCTGACCCCTGGAGCCCTGTCCAGCCCTGCTCCCTCTTGGCTAAAAATATCCCAGCTCAGACGCTGAGCTCAGCAGCCCTGGCACGGCCTGGCACAGCCCAGACCCTGCAGTCAGGAGCATGCTTCCTCACCTGGCTGCTGCCAAAGCCCCTCCATAACTTTTGCCATGTATTTCTCCCCCACACTCCTTCTTCCCCGTTTTTCCATTCTCCTCCTCCTCCTCCCACCCCTTGGCCTCCGGCATTTCTCTCTGGCAGCCTTGGCAGATGTCAGGAAAGGGCTGAGACAATCCGAAAACACCAACAAAACCACGCAGCTGCAACTGCCAGCCCATGTGCCTGCCTTGGGATTTTTCCCTTTCTCCCTGCTTTTCTCCTCCTTTTTCTCCCCTCAATTCCCTTGCACTCACATGTGGCTCCCAGACTGGTTATCCTTGGCTTGGCAAGTTATCCATGTGGGCCCCATGCCACACCCCACCCTGACACCCCTGTGTGCTGCCCACCAGGCAGGCAATCCATGGGGGCAGTGGGACTGTGCCACTTCCCAGCCCGTGTGCCCACATTCCCCAGGGACTGCTCAAGACCGATGCCAAATCAGCCATTTTGTCTCCCTGCCCAGCTGCCGTCATCCCCTCCACCCATCCCGTGCCAGCCTGGCACCATGCTGGCAGCGCCATGGCATCCTGCCCCGATGCTGCTCACAACCACCAGCCCCCCCCATGCCCGCACCCCAGGCTCCCTCCAGGCAGCCATTTTAGGGAGCAGAAACTCCCCCTGGAGACGGGCGCAGGGTTTTTTCCTTCCCTTCCCTTCATTTCTCTTTTTTGAGCCCTATTCCCCCATTTTGAAGCGGCTGCGTGCCCAAGTATTGGGGTGCGGGTGGTGGGAGCGAGCAGGGCACAAATCAGCTGGGATGGGGGAGTGGCTGGGGACCCCCCCTGCGCATCTACGGGCACCGTGTGGCCGGACACGGCCCCTCCTCGCCTCTAAAAACAACAAATCTGGCGGCAGCTCTGGAAGTGGTTAGCGTGGAGCCCGGCCAAGGCGCGGGACGGAGGCTGGCGGTCACAGCCTGAAGCCGGCCTGGCTCCCCACAGCCCCCCACCGTGGCCTCAGGGCTCCCTGGGACCCCACTTGCCTCCCAGATGGCCCTACTTGCCCCGTCCTGGGATGCCTGGCCTCTGGGGAGCTCCCCAGGCCATGGTGCCTCTGAGGTGCCCACACAGCCTTGGGCTCAGCCCAGGGACCCCCACCACTCGTCCCGAGGTGCCCCACATGGACCTTTGCCCGCACCAAACCACCCCAGCCTGGTCCCCGTTCCCCAGGGCACTCGGGAGGGCCATCACTGGCCCTGCGTGCCCCAGGGGGGCCTCTCGTTCCTGTACCCCCACACCGTCGCACGGCACCACCCTGACCCGGCACCGCCCGTGCCCCCAAACCGACCCCCACTCCTGAGGGGCCCTGGGCACCCGCCCCCAAACCGACCCCCGCTCCTGAGGGACGCTGGGCACCCGCCCCCAAACCGACCCCTGCTCCTGAGGGACCCTGGGCACCCGCCCCCAAACCGGGCTCTCGGCTCCCACCCGCAGCAGCCCGAGCAGCAGCCGGGACTTTCCCGAGCTCGGAGGCTTGGCAGCGGGGCCGGCCCCTCCCTGCCCCCTCGTGTCCGGGCTGATGGAGGCGGTGGGTGCGAGGCCCGGGCCGGGGCCCGGCACCCCCGGCGCTCCCCGTGGCTGGGGGAGCTCCCTCGCCAGCAGATTTCTGGCTGCCTCCTCGGCGCGGGGCGGCCGGGCCAAGCGCTGCTCTCACCGCCATGTGACGGCCGCCTGCGCCGGCTGGCGCGCTAAAATGGCGAAGGGAGCCCTGGGCTCACGGGCCGCGCTCCCCACAAGGGGTGTTTGGGGGAGACTCCAAACCCAGGACCCAACTAGTCCCCAGCACCACAGAAGAGAAAGAAGCCTGTAAAGCTCCCCCTTGCCCCCGCTGCTTCGTTGGTTCTGCGCCCTCCACCCCCCCGGGAGGCCGGGATGGGGGATGGAGGTGGGGGTGGTCTTGCTGCCAAATTGTGGGGAGCTCAGGGGGGAGGGGATTCAGTGCCGGGGTCGTCTCCGGCGAGGCAGAGGAGAGTGCTCAGTGCCCAAACAGGTCGATCCAATCTCTTTTAAAAATAGCCAAGTGTGTGCCCGGTGGGGGCGCAGGCTGCCTGGGCTCCGGGCCGCGCTGGCAGCCTGGCCCCGTGCCACCCATTGAATTACGGATCCCGCACCCCGGCCCCGCTGGCTGGCACGGTGCCCCCGGGCCCCAAGCGACACCCGCCCGCGGTCTCAGCGCGTGGGAACGACCCCCGGGCAGCAGGGCCGGCCCCGGGGGGTGTCACTGCAGGCCGGGTGCCCCCCGGGGCTGGCGCAGCTGCGGGAGAGCCCTGGCTCGGTGCCCGAGCGCTGACGGTAACAGGGCACGGTGTTACCGGCAGCGGCGCGGGCGCAGGCGCAGAGGCTGGAGGATGCCGGGGGCTGGGGGAGCTGCTGGCGCCGGTGGGAGCAGTCCCAGCCCCACGTCGAGGGCAGCAGCCTTCCCCCCTTTCCCCAGCACTGCCAGCCGAGGGCAGGGGATGGGAGAGGGCTCAGCACTGCTGCCTGCAGGCTTCTGCCCCGTGCCTCAGTTTCCCTTGGGGCTGGCTGGGGAGGAACTGCCCCCCTGCCTCATGTTCCGTGGCCACACAGCCCCAGCACCTCCTCAGGTGTCACTGCACTCCTCCCGCTGCCCACGGCGACAGCGTGGACCAGTAGGGCCTGGAGTGAACAGCCTGGTCAGGATGGAAGACCCCTGGAAACCGGAGGGAGCCAATGTGCCGTGGGGCAGATCCCACTGCAAGGGCTGGGGCGAGCAAGGCTGCGGGAGGGTGTGATTTGGGGGACCCCCAGACCCCCAGAACTCCTCATCCCAGTCTCACAGTGACCCCAAGTCCGAGCGGCACTGCCTGTTCCGCTGCCCGTCCCACTGTCCATCCCTCTGCCGCCAGGCTGGGGTGGCCCTTACATAAACCCGGAACAGTCCTGCTTGTGTAACCTCCTTTATATAATACCCTGAACCGCCGCGTGTGCCGGGTAAATCCTGGCTGAGCCGGGCCGGCCGGCGCGCCGGGGCGCGGGACCCCCCTCCCTGCTCCTTGCAGCGCCCCGCCATGCCCCCCGAACCCCCCCGGAGCGCTGCGGGGCCGCGGGGTGAGGCGGCTCTGCTGGGCCTTGGCCACCAGCGCTGCGGGGGCGGCAGCTTCTCCTCCCCCTGCCGAGCGGAGCCCCGGGGAGGTCCTGGCCGGAGGCATCCCCCGAGGTGGCGGGGCGGTGGCGGGGGGGGGACGGACGCGCCCCGCTGCCACGTACGCCGGCCGCGGCCAGCTGGCCCGGGCAGGAGCCTGGGAGGCGCGAGCACGTTGGCCGGCGGCTGCGAGCGAGCGGCGCTGGGAGCGAGCGGGTTTGTCCTCGGCCGACCCCGGCCGGCACGGGGAGATGGCAGCGGCCGGGGGGAACCCCCACAGGAGGGCGGCGCGGCCGCCCCCTCGCTCAGCCCTGCCAGGCCTGGGCTCCATCCAGGGCTGCCGGCGTCCGCGGAGGCGAGCGGGGACAGATGGCAGCGGGGAAAGGGATGGGGAGAGCGGGACAGACAAAGGGAAGGCTGAGCCCCCCCTTCCCTGGGATTCTCCCCTGCGGGGTGCTGGCATCCAGCCCCTGCGCCCTGGGCTGGGGGTACCTGGGGGCGCAGCTGCAGGGAGGGGGTGGGAGAGAGGAGAGACGGATGGGAGAGGGAAAGGAGAGAAAGGAAGGGAGGGAGGAAGGAAGAAAGGAAGGAAGAAATTAAGGTAGAGAGAAAGGGAAAGGGACAGGGACAGGGACAGGGAAATATGCTGCCACTATCTTGCTGCCCCAGCACTTCCAGCCCCATGGCAGAGCCCCACGGCACAGCCAGCCTCCCCCCCCCCGAGTCCGATGTGCCCCCAACATGGCCCGTCCGACGGTCCTCCAAAACCAGTCTCTGCACCACCACCACAGGGCTGAGGCAGTAGTTTTCAAGCCCTTCCCCAGGACTGGCCAAGACCCCAGTGCAGGGGCCAGCGTGACAGGGGACCGTCCCCATGCCCAACTGGCAGTGCCAACCCTGATCGGGGGTGTAGGGGCACACCGGGGGCTTGCCGGCGTCTGTTCCCCCCCTCCCGCGGCCACGGGCGGGAGGGAGCACCGTGGGCATCTGCCGCCCCAGCTGTCCCTTGCCAGCGCAGCACGAAGCCGGGCACCCGGCCAGGATGGCAACTGCGGCCCCGGGGAGGGCACGGCGCTTGCCAGCGCGGGGGGACGGCGGGTGGCGAGGGCGGGGGACGGCAGGTGCTCGTGAGAGGAGCTCGCTCATCTTTTATTCATCGGGTGCCTAACGGTGCGCGGAACCACTCTGGCCCCTTGTCCCCTCCGGCGGCACAGGACGTGGCACCCCGTGCCAGGTCCCCGGCAGGCACCGCTCACGCTGCCGGGGCCGCCGGGCTGAGCAGGGCGCAGCTCGCTTCAGCGGTGACGCGAGGCCGGGGCTGGCAGCGGGCACTGCGGGGAAGCCGTCCGGCTCCGGCACGCCGCCGGCTCGGCGCACTGCGGGAGAGCCGGGGAAGCCCTGACCTCCCCAAGGTCGCCGGCACATCGATCCGGAGAGCTCGAGCACATGGAAACCGCCCCGGCCGTGCCAGCGCCGGGCTCGCAGCGGGGCCGGGCTCAGGAGCAGCGGCTCCCCGGGCAGTGACGCTGCAGAAGTCAGGGGTGGCGGGGGGCTGGCACCCTTGGGAGCCCCCTCTCATCCCGCTTCTGCAGCACGCAGCCGTGGGGGCAGGAACCCAGCCCCTGCGGATTCTCTGCTGCCTCGTACCCTTGTGCCGTTTCCCGGGGGGTCTCCTCCTGGACTCTGCCTGCCCCGTTCCCCTTAACCCCGGCTTCCCTGGCTGTTTGGCTGGGAGTAGAGAGACCAGGAATGGGGGGGGGGGGGGGAGGTTCGCTCGTGTTCATCTGTGTGCTGGGGGGTTCTCCAGCCTGCCTGCCCGCCGGTGCCCCGCTCTGCGAATGACAGATCCCAAATATTGTGAACCCCATCAATCTTCTCATGACCCTGGCGATAAATATTTGCACGGGGGCTGGCGGAGTGGCGGTGCCCGGGGAAACGCCTGCCCCTCCATCTGGAGGGGCTGAGCAGACGCTTGGCACGGCTGGCCTGGCACGGCCACAGCGCGCCTGGGACGAGAGCCCTGGCACGGGCTCCCCGGCAGATTGGTGCCATCTGCCTCACGCCGCACCCAGCGGTGAGGCTGGTGGGGGGAGATAAGGGGTTGCCAGGCGGTGGGAGACTCAGATGCTGGCACAGCGCAGGGGTCCCTGCCTCCCCCCGCGTGCTGTCCTCTGGCAGCAGCACGGCCGGGGCTGCCAGGAGCTCGATGCCACCCTGGGGCCCACTGCCTGCTTGCCCTGGGCACCCATCTGCTCCCACCCCACTCGGCCTGGGTGCTCAGCCAAGGGGTACTGCCGGGAAAAGCTCACTGCTGGGCAGAGCCTGGACCCCCTGCCCCCTGAGCATGACGGCTGGGGAGGGGGGTGCGGGGAACCTCAGAGGGTGTGAGGGGCCAGCACCGCCCCTGTTTTGCCTCTCTCCGGCTCTGGGAACCTGGGTGGGAGGGGGGTAGGGTCCAAGGATGGGGGCTACCAGCATGGGGATACAAGGATGCATAGATGGGGCTGCAGAGATGGAGACACCATGGTGAGGGTGCAGCAAGGGAGCCCGTGGAGGTGGGGAGCACTGGTGGGGGTGCAGGGAGGGGGGCACTGTTTCCCCCCAACTCCCGACTGGCTGCTGCCGACAGGAGCTGCTGGGAGGAATCTCTCCGTAATGCTCCGAAGGTCCTGGCACCATCGGCTGGGGAGATTGATTACCATTTTACTGCAATGCTTTTGACTTTCACCAGCGACCTCCGAGCTCCCCCCAGCCCCCCCGCCCCCCCCGCCGCACACCCAGCTCTGGGCTGCAGCGCCGTCCCCTCCCCCACTGCGGTGTGCACAGCCCAGCCCTCACCCAGCCCCGCACTCATCCCGCACCCATCCTGCATCCAGCCTGCTCCCATCCAGCACTCATCCTTCATCAAACCCTGCTCCTCCTGCCTCCAGCCCTGCTCCAATCCCGCACCCGTCCTGATCCCATCCTGCCCCAAAGGTACCGGGGGTGGTGGTCGCAGGGCTGGGTGCAGGATGGGAGCAGGACCGGTTCCGCTCTGGGAGGACCCAGGCGCTCGGCGCTCCCTGCACCCCACGGTCACCCCCGGGGCCAGCAGGGCTGTGACGGGACCTCCCCGCAGCCTGACACAGGTCCTGCCTCAGTTTGCCCACCCGGGGGCACGGAAAGCCGAGGACAGGGGGGAAGAGCCGAGGGGCAGAGCTCGCCTTTGACACGGGCCTGGGGGGCCCTCCGGGCGCTCAGCCCCTGCCGAGGCTGCTCCAGACCGCGGGTGGGGAGCGCAGGGCCGGGGGCTCCTCCATCCCCCCATCCCCGGCGTTGCCAGAGCAGCGGCTGGGAAATTGTGCTGACACCGGCAAAACCGGGCGGCGGGGGCGGGGGAGCGCGGCCGCACGTGCTCGGGCTGATAACGGGGCTGCGGGGGCTGCGCGGAGCCCGGAGCGCCCGGCCGGGGGGGCCCTGCGCGGGACAGACCCTCCCAGCCCCCTGCCTTTGAGGCTGGGGATGCTGCGGGCGGCGCGGGGAGCGGGCGGGCAGGTGAGAGGAGGCAGGAGAGGGCAGGAGCGGGCAGGCAGAGGCAGCAGGTGGGAGGGAGGAGGCAGAATCAGGCAGGAGGGGGCAGGTAAGAACGGGCAGTGTGCCGGGCAGGAGCAGGTAGGAGGGAGCAGGAGGGCAGCATATCGGGCAGCGAGAAGATCCCTGAGCCCACCAGGCTGTGGTACAATGATCCCCGGCACCCCTCGAGTGCTGTCACTAGACTGGCCATGCCATGCAGGGTCGCATCGATGTGGTGGCTTCTTCCCTGCCTCAGTTTCCCCACCAAGGTGGGAGCCGGAGACCCCTCCCCCTCAGCCACAGCCTGACAGAACATGCCCACTGTGGGCTGGGACCAGGCCATGCCGAGCGCCCAGCACCCTGCAGCACCCCAGGGGTCCCATGCTATTGCTCCTGGCCCATGCTGGTCCCCCTTAACCAGGGCCAGAGCGACCTTAACAGTGAAAGTGAGAGGCTGCCAGGCCTTATCAGAGAGTATTTACAGCCGCTGTGTTCCCAATTAGACAGTCAGGTGACTGCGGCTGCTGGGGACCCAGACACTGGGGTCAAGGTCGCCGGTGGAGGGGCAAGGGGGGGTGGGAGAGGGGCAGCCACCTTCCAGGGACAGCAGCTGGACACGGCATGGCCAGGGAGGCACACCAGGTGGCAATGGGGACCCCGTTGCAGGGCTGTGGGGGTTCTGGTCCCTGCCTTCAGCTTGGCTACTGTAGGGCTCCCAGTCCAGCATCAGGGTGCTCCCAGTTCAGCCCAGTCCAGGGTACTCCAGCCCAGTGTGACACGGCACCTCCAGCTGAGCCAGCACAGGGTGCCCCAGTCCAGCCCAGTATGCAGCAACCCCATCCCAGTGAGTACAGGGTGCCCCCAAGTACAGCATGCAGCAGCCCAGTTCAGCCCAGCACGGCCATGTCTCAGCCCAGCACACGACACCCCATTCCCTGCCCGGGGGCACAGGACACCCACAGCCCCCAGCCTCACCCTGGGCCCTCGTTCCCAGCCAAACACCACCCTTCTCAGGGCCCTGTGGGTCCCTTGGTGCCATGGAGCGGGCGAGTCACGTGCGTGGGCCTGGGTGCTGGCAGCACACGTGTTCACACACCGGGGGCACGGCTGGGCAGGCAGGTCCTGGCTGCACACGTGTGCAACCACGGATGTGCCCCACGCCAGCCCAGGGTCCCACCTGGGCCCTGGGGCAGCGTCTGGCCCTGGCTATTCCCTGCTGGAGGCTGTGCCCCATTTTCCCCCAAAGCCACGAGGGCCTGGTAGTCCTGCCAAACCCCTTCCCTGGGTAGTGGGGGAGGTCACATTCCTGCCCTGCCTCAGTTTCCCTGGTGACACCCAGCATATCCCACGGATGGCTGGGCAGAGCATGTGCCCACCGTGATTCACAACACTGGCACCTGATTTGCTGGCACTGCCGGCACCACAGTGGCTTCTGTGGTGTCACTGTCTGTCCCTGGGCTCTGGCCAGAACCAGGCAAAGAGCCACAGCCCCACATTCCCCCTGCCATGGTGCTGATGAGGGTGGGCTCATAGGGCTGGGGGGACATCACCTCATGCTGTGGGCATGGGCAGAAGGTGCTGCCAGGAGGGGACCAATATCCTGCCACCCCTGCACTCCTGGGTAGCCTGGCCTGGCCAGAGGTGGCCACAAGACCCTTGATTGCCCCTAGGGCTGCAAGTCACTGACCCTCCTGTCTCGTGAACCAGGCCTGTGCAACAGCCCAGCCCTCAGCTGGGATCACACAGCAGCTCCCCTGGCTCCTCACACACGTGGGGGTGCTGGCGGATGGCAGGGTGAGTGGGGGACCCCAGCTGCTGGCAGAGTGTCTGTGCCAGCATGTCACCAGCTGGGGACAACAAACCTGCCCAGGTAAAATCCCTACTTCGGAGCTTCCCCTTCCCAGCATGTGGGGAGTGACGTGAGCTGGTGGAGAGGACAATGGCTCAGGGACCCAAATGGAGAACTGCTGCCTGTGCTGCACTCTGTGACTTGGTTTCCCCCTTTGACTGACGGCTTTGAGAGCAGGTTTGACCCTCCTTGCTGCAATGAAAGCGACCAGTTCTCCCAGCAAGTCCATGGCACCCCCGGGCAGGTGAAGGGCCGGGAGCAGCATCCACAGCAGGAGCTGCCCCCACCGACAGTTATTGCTGTGCCCTCCCCAGCCGGCCTCGCTGCCCTGTCCCTGCTCTGGTGTCGAGGGGTTGGCACCGTAGTCCATGGCAAATGGGCACTGCTGGACCTCTTCCAGCTCCAGCCCTTGGGGATGCACCAGGAACAGGCTGCCCCTTCCCTGCCCAGGCTGCCCACCCACTCCTCTCAGCTAGGCACAGGATGTGGGGTTAGCTCTGGGTTTAACCCCCAAAACTCCATGCTGGGAATGCCCAGAAACAGCAGCATCCTCAGGGACCTTTGTGTGGCTCCTGCTCCTGGGCAGCTAGGATCAGTCCCAACTGGGGGAGAGGGGCCAGGGTGAGGGGCACCCACCCGAGAAGCAGTTTGGAGAGGGAAGCACTGCAAGGTCTGAAATGGGAAAGGTGTTTGGGAGCAGTGTCCCCAGGTGGAGATGGGGATGGGACAGGTGGGGAGGGAAAGCTAAAGCAAACCCCCCAGAGCTGGCTGTGGCAGGGCACAGCTGTAGCAGGGCACAGCCAGGCTCTGCCCTGCAGGCAGACGAGCACCCACCTCTCTCACGGACGAAGTACGCCAGGTAGAGGTCGAGCTCCTTGACAGAGACGCTGATGTGGTGGGGCTGGACGCAGAGGATGGGGTTGGTGCACTGGCCTGACTTGACCAGGCGCTCGCCGTCGGTGCTCTCCAGCGGGATCCCTTTGAAGAGGATGACCATGACCAGGTCCAGGCGCCACACCTTGTCCGCCTGCCGCAGGCAGTCGATGCGGCGCATCTTGCCTTTCTGGTCGGGGTTGGAGAGGACGCAGCACGAGGGCTTCTTGCCCGTGATGGAGAGCACAAAGTCCTCGCGGCACTCGGGCCGGATGTCCTTGCGCAGCTTGGCCAGGAGGCGCGAGGCCCATTTCTGCTTCACCTCCGGCTTCTCGCTCAGCAGCTCGTCCTTCACCGCCCTCTCCTCATCCTTTGTCATCCTCTTCTCATGCTTCTTGAAGTACTTGCGCTTGCGGGCCTGCAGGTTGAACCAGGTGTAGGCAAACGCTCTGACGTGGGGGAGCAGCGCCTCAATGAAGGGGTGGAACTCATCCTGTGGGAGCAGAGGGACAGAGGGTCATTCCCGGCCGAGTCCGTCCAAGCTCCCTCCCGAGGTGGCTGTGGAGCCCTGGGGACCTGCCAGGCTCTTTCCCACTGGGCTGCATTCCAGTGCAACCAGAAGAAAAAGCTGTGGCAGAGGCACATGCCCGCCAGGGTTGGGGATCCTCTCACCACCCAGCGAGGTTATCCCCATTCCAGCAGACCTCCATAAATCCCACCGGCTGCAATTTTCCCGGACCAACAACCTGCAGGGAGTGGCTGGGCAATACTGGAGCCAGTGCCAAAGGGGACGGGCTCCGGCACAAGGTCGGCCACCTCAGCAGCACGCGGACCCTCTCCCCTTTGCAGGATCTGCGTGCCAGGATCTGCTCCCGCCAGGTGCAGAAATCCCACCTGAAATCCCAGCTGACACTGTGCCCACCGGAGCCGCTGTACGGGTGTCAGGCGCTGCCAGACCACAACGCCCCAGTGCCGAGTCCCCCATGCCTGCAGCATGCCGGGTGCTCCCGCACGAGCTCTGGGTGCCTTGGACCTCTCCACTCCCTCTGGACCAGTGAGAAACTCCCCCAGTTTGCCCCAGTTGCAGCCAGCCCGGCGGCTGGCGCCTGGCCCGGCACACAAGACGTGCTCTGACTGCCTTTTTCCATTTGGTGAGCGCTGCTGGATGAGTCCGGCCCCAAAAAGAAAACAAGGAAAATGCATCCCCATCCCTGGCCCCTCCTTCCCGCATCCCATTTTTTTTTCCAATTTGGAAAATCAGTGCTTCCTGGCTGGGGGCCCACAACTCCACCATGGGATGGAAAGGTGTTGGGAGCCTTCCTGGTGAGGAGCAGCACAGCTTAGAAAGCAGCAGGCAGAGGGTGGAACATCCCCGTGTGTAACCAGCACCAGGCTGGTCCCCAAGGGCAGGATTTGGCCCTTGGGGTCCCTCCTGACTGTGGAGGGGGAGGAGGAGGAGGAGGAGGAGGATGAAGGAGCTCAGCTGGATTCCTGCCAGGGCTAAGAGGGGGGTGGCTGGTGACACCTGCCACTGCCATGCCAGAGGGTCATTCCTGGGGAGGGTGCCAAGGGCAAGCGCTGCTCTGAGGTGAGGAGGTGGCCACAGGCAGGAGCTGGGAAAGACCAAGCTGTGGCAGTGGGATGGGGTGAGCATTCTAGATCTAGCCCCACTCATCCCAGAGCAGCGATGCCATGCCCTGGCTGAAGCAGCTGTGTCCCAGGGTGACCCTGCCTGGAGGGAACAATGTCTCCTGAAACAGGGGCAAGGATCGGCCCCATACAGACCCCTGCTACTCCCACTTGTTCCCAAGTCCAGCACAGATCCCATTAACCCTAAATCTGCTCCCCTAGCACAAGCCCTGACAACAGCAAGCGTGGGTCCCTGGGTGTCCCCTGAACCAGTGACCCCTACACAGACCCTGCTGTCACCTGGCACAGACATCCCAGTGCAGACCCCATTGTCCCTGAACACAGCACAGACACCAGTAACTGCCAGCCCCAACCCCTGGCACAGCCCCACTAACCCCCCAGAAGTCCCTGCACGCACAGATCCTTCCTCATGGGACAGACCCTGCCGCCTCTGGACCTGCCCCTCTCTGGACCCAGAGCTGTGGCCCCACAGGTGTCCCTCCCACGCCCGACAGGGGACTGTCCTCTCACTGGTGAGCCCATTGTGCCCATAGGGGCCCAAATCTGCAGGCAAACCCATCCTAACCTCGGGGAGCCGTCCCTGCTCAGGGGACTCATCTTGCCAGAGGAACCCCTCTTTGCCTGGAGGACCCGTCTCTGCCTGGGAACCTGTCCCCACCGGCTGCTCCCGGGGCCGCCGCAGGGTCTGGTTGCCTCTTCCCTCCCCAGCAGCAGCCGCTAATTCAGTGCAGCTGGGCAAGGGCTGGGCATGTGTCTTAAATCAGGGAAGAAGGTCAAAGAAAAGTAAGACAGGAGCCGAAAAAAGCAGCAGTGAGTTCCAAAAACAATACTTGGCCGGGGCGGTGGGCGGCTGATCTTCCTTGGTGGCCGGTTATTCAGACGAGCCCGACAAATTGCTGCCATCCCCTGGCCCCGCCACCCTCCCCAGGCAGCCGGCGGCAGGGCTGGCCGCAGGGCCGGGGGGACACCGCGCCATTGTCCCCGTCCCCGCTCTCCCGCTTGGGGAGTGCCACCCCAGGCACCACTGTAGGGAAGCGTGGCGGGAACCAGGTTATCCGGGTCGGGTTGGGTGAGGCAGCACCCTCGGGTGCTGCTTGCGCTTGCTGTGGCGGCCGGGGGCTGCTCGGTGCTCTGCCTCGGCACGGCAGCAGCAAGCCGCAGGTTCTGTGCCCTCCCACGCCACGGTGCCGAGAATTTACAGTTCTCGCTCGGACCCACAACCGAGACCCTCCAAAAACCCGCTGCGTGCGGGAGCCCCTGCAGCCCTCGGTGCCCCCGAAGCCATCGCAGCCCCCCCGCCTTGCCCGGGATTACGGCGGGCCGGGAGCTGCACCCAAAGCCAATCAGCCCCTCGCCAACTTTCCCTCCCGCCCGGCTTAAGCCGCGCCGCGCTGCCGCGGTTAAGCGGCTTTAGCGGGGCAGGCGAGGGCGGCCGGGGGGCATCAGGACACCCACGCGGGAACGGCTGCTCTGGGGGCTGAGGGGACCGCTACAGAACGGTGGGGACCGTTCCCAGCCGTGCGGGCAGCGGGTCCCGCAGCCGGGCACACCATCCCGGCTGGCACCAGCCGGCTTCACACCGCATCCACTCGGGAAAGCAGAGACGGGGATGCGCTGTCTGTCTGTCTGGCCGTCCCAGGTCCAGATTCCCACCGGGTTCCCCCAACACAGCAGCCCGAGCGCCGGCAAAAGACTGGTTAAGTGTTTCTCCTGCTGTTTTTCCTTTGCGGGGCTGGGAAGCAGAGACGTGCTGCAATACCCCAGACGAGGCTGCTCCCGGGGCATTTCCGGATGGGAATCTGGCAGCAGAGCCTGCGCTTGGGCCTCATCCAACCTAGGCTTGTAAAGCCCTGCAACCCAGGCAGGAGCACGCCTGCGCCGGGTGCTGCTGGCCCCGCTCGGACCCCCCTGCACCCCCTTTCCAGGAGCTGCCGGAGCGCTGGCTTTCCATGCCAGGTGCTATGAGGGGAAACTGAGGCACGGGTCAAGTCCGGCTCTGTCTTGCGGTGGAGTGGAGAGAGAGGAAGGAGGGATACTCTGTGTGGAGCTGGGCATGCCATGGAGGATTAACTCCTCCGCAGCACAGGGTTTGGCAGCGCCAGGGATTGGGAAGGGGCACAGCTGAGGTGCTGCCTCTTCCCGCGCTTCTGCCGCCGGCCCGGCAGCACCGGGGCTCTGCGCTCCGGGAACAGGAGGGATGCTTTGTGCCACGCAGGGACAGGGCACCTGGCACGGGCGCTGCGGCATGGGCTGGCCACCCTCCGAGCATCCTCCGCTCCAGCGCCTTGTCCAAACAGGTCGGGCTCAGTGAAACAGCCTGAATTTTCCAATGAAAAAAAAAAAAAAAAAACATTTCCTCAGGAAATTCCCGAGCAGTTTTCACGGGGGAGGCGCTGGGGTGAGGGGCGGAGGAAGAGGAGCGGGACGGGAGGGGTCAGACACCTCGGCAGTTGGTTTTGCTCTCCCAGCAGCACGGCCTCGGCTGCGGGGAGGAGCGGGATGCCATCCCCATAGCGGGATGCCATCCCCATCGCGGGCAGGGCGCGACGCGGGACAGCCTCGCCGCATGGCAGCCCTGCAGGGACCACACAGGCTTTACTCCATGAAAGGATGCCCGGCCGCCCCTCCAGCAGCCGCACACCTCCGAACCGCTGCCGGCTCCCACGGCCACTGCTGCTGCCAGGTCCCGCGGCCCTGCGAGCCCGGGCAGGGGCTGGCAAGTCGGGCGCCGGGCTGCGTGCCCCCATGGGAAGCCTTGGCGTGGTGGCAGTGGGGGATGCGGCTATAGAGGTTCCGGGAATCCTGAAAATCCCGGTACCTTAAAAGGGCACGGCGGGGACTTGCTTTATCCTCACCAGAGCCCACAGATGCCCTTAGCATGGACCGGAGCCGCCGGTAGCCGCTTATAACTGTTCGCCGAAGCGGCTCTGGGTAATGAGTTAACCTGGTAATGAGACCTGTTGCCGAGACAGATGCAAATGATTGGGAAGTGCTCATTAGAGGGGATGGAAGGAGGCACTTAGGCCCTGAAAGGCACCCAGCCCTTCCCGGGGCCGCCCTGCACCCCATTAGAGCCCATTTTGCAATAATTGCTCCAGAGGAGGAAATCTATTTGGATTCATCATAAAGTATTTATTAACAAGAGCTTATTCATAATTTTTGCTGCTCGCCGGTGTGGCGCGGCCGGGCGTCCCGGCCTGCTCTGCATCGGAACGCGTTTCCCCGGCCCGGGAGAGAGAGCGGCAGCGCTGGGGCGGGGCAGCGAGGGGGCACGGGGGCAGCTGAGGCTCCCGGGGCAGGTACGAGCTGTGCAGGCCTTGCCTGTGCACACCCGGCCCCACGACACAGCTGCCCGTGGGGCAGAACACTCTGTTACACGTTTTCCCCTAGCTCCTGGCTGACCCAGCCCCTCACTTGCAAAACCCCTTCTGCAGCCCACGCCGGGGCACAGAGCCTCGGCGCCCAGGGCATCTGGCTGGCACCACCGGCACAGGTGGAGGTGAAGGCAGGACACTGTGCAGCCTCCTTGCAGTTTCCCTCTCCAGATCCTGTGTTTTTTTCCCCCCCAGAGCCAAGAGCATCCCCCAGCCAACAGCCACACACGGCTGGGGGCTGTGGGTGGGCTGGACCATTCCCACTACGGGTTCTGGTGGAAAGGTGAGCAGGAATGGGGCAGAGAGGGACTCCCAGCCCTCATTTGCTGCCGCAATGCTCAGCCCCGCTCAGGATCAGGCCCAGAGGGGGTGGGTGGGCTCCTACAGCCCCCGGCGCTCACCACGCACCCAGGACCACGGTGACCACGCACCCTTCACTGAGCTGCCCTGGGGTCCCCACACCTGGCGCTGCCCAAAAACGCCCCGCCTGGTCCTCTGAGCCATCCCGGAGCAGGCAGGTCCCCGCCGCCCCCGGGGCCGGGCCGGTGCCCACCTGCCCGCGCCTACGTGCCGGGGCGGGAGCGGTGCCGGCGCTCGCCCTCGCAGGTGCTGCGGCTGCGAGCGGGGGCGCGGGGAGCGCGCCGAGGCCGCGGGTCACAGGAGGCCGCGGCGGCAGAGAACCTGCCAGTTGCTTTGGAAAACATCAGGAAGAAAAGCAGCTCTCTTGGCAGCCCCGGGCTCCGGTGCCAGCGCTGCCTGGGCCCCCGCCAGCCAGCACAGCCCGCCCCGCAGACGGCAGCTGGGGGTGGCCCAGGTGGGATGGAGCCGGAGGGGGCTTCTCCGGCTGCACGGTACGTGTCCCGACACCGTGCCCAGCACCGCCTCGGGTCTGCCTGCGTGCACCCCCACCCCAACAACAACTGGCATTGCCGGTCCCCGGGTTTCCTACACGCGCCCCAAACCGGGGAGCGGCGTGCCCAGCATGCAGGGAGGGGTATGGATGCCCCAGGGACGTTCCCGGTAGCTACACGGCTAGCACTGGGTGGTGGAGGGGCCAGGAGGGTTCTGCTGGGGGAGACTCGACAGTGTGAGAGCCCAAAGCCACTCGCTGCCTTCCTGGAGACTCACTTGGACTTCCCAGGTGCCTCAGCTTCGTCAGGTGCCGTCTCTGCGCGTCCCCTTTGGGGTTTGGGAGCCGACGGCTCAGACACTTTCCCAGGGTGACCCCACCTGCCCCCAGGGTGAGGCGCTGCCTTTCCAAAAATAAGGAAACTGTGGCATGTCACCTGCCAGGCCAGCCCACAGACTGCTGAGGTCTGGGAGAGATCTGGAAGCAGCACTGGGGGACCCAGCCCATGGCCACGGCGATGTCCCCTCGTCCTGGGAAGCATCCCGTGGCCAGCAGCACCAGAGCCACGTGGCTTCCCAGCCGAACCCCCCCCACCCCCGGGGCTCCAAGGAAGGGAAATGTTTTATGGAACTGGAAAAAAAAAAAAAAAAAGCTTTGCCAACGGGTCCTGGCGCTGCTAGCTCCTCCACCCTGCCCTGCGTCAGTGTGGGGCCCTGGGGGTGGCTCGTGCCCCCATCCCTGCTCCTGGCACACGGCGGGGGCTGCAGTGTCCGGGACCCAGCGCTTTACCAATCCCAGATCCCAGGGTCTTAGCCCGGGAGCTGCCAGGATGTGACCTGGGGACAGTTTGTTCCCAGGAGCACAAAGGGAAACCAAGGCAGGAGATGTGTTGGGGCTGGCAGCACCCTCTCTCTTCACTGCGGGGAGGGGGCACGACCAGAAAGGGTCCCTCCAGACTCCCCCATGCCGGGCCCAGGGCTCTGAGCCCGGCTTTAGCCCCTGACGCAGGAGGTTTTATTTCCCTCCCAACATATTTTTAGCCCTGCCTGCTTTGTCCTGGCCTTTCCGAGGAGGATTAATCGTGCACCATTAAAGGTGGGGGGGTGCAGAGAGGTGTCCCCAGCTCCCTCCTGGGGGTGCCTGGTGGGGGGGGGAGGGTTGGTGCTGGAGGTGTCTCTGCGCCCCATGATGGGCAGCGCTGTGATGGGCTTGCAGGGCTCACTCCGCTGCAAATCCAGTCCCTGGAGCAAGTCAGTGGCTAAAAATAGCCCCGGCCTTTTGCCGCGGCATCGGCGACCTCGCAGGAGGATCGGCCACCCCGGCACCCTGGAGGTGAAGAGTTCATGGCCCCCCCACGGCCCCAGCGCCTTTGCTGTGCCATGGATGTGCCAAAGGCTCAGCCCCTCCTCAAGCATCTCATCGGCTCCCTGGGTGCTCGGGACAACCTGCCAGAACCCTCCACAGAGAGATGGAGAAACTGAGGCACGGGGTGGGGCCTGGAGATCAAAGGGGCTGGGCGTGTCCCCAAAGGGTCAGCTCCGAGCCTGCACGCCGAGCACTGAAGGATGGGACTAGTTCAACGGGGTGGAAGGGGAATGTTCATCTGCTTTCGGCAGCTCAGCAGAGCGGTCCTGGGCAGATCCGAAGGCTGAGCCCGGCTGGGTCCTATTTCAGGAGGGTTTTGGACGCCTCCCAAGTGACAGAAGTGGGTGGGGGCTGACCTGCACAAAGGGACTCTGTTCGGGATGCTGGCTCGGTGGTGCCCGGCGCAGAGGCCGGTGGCTGTGGCCGGTCCCCTTGCTCCCCACGTGATGGGTCAGCAGCCCGGGCTGGGCAGGGGGCGAGTGCCCTCCTCCCGTGCCCGGACGTAAACCGAAGCCCAGGGCGGGACTGCGCTTGCCTCCCATGTGCTGCTGTAACCGCTAAGTGACACTGCCATACCGCGGAGACGGCTGTGCCAACCTGCCTCGTGACGTGGGCTCCAACAGCCACCCGCCCTGGGCTACTTGCCCAGGCTGGCCCCGAGCCATCCTCTAGGGGAGTCCAAGGTCCTGCCGTGGGGTCGGCGCTTTGGGAGCCAATACCCCTGTCACAACTCCACGACGGAACAGGAAAAACCCCTGACAGGCCGGATCCCACCGGCTCCATGCCACCACAGGGCACGCTGGGGTACCAGCACCAGTGGCTCTGGGACTGGGAGCCCTCCTGCATCACCTCACCCTCCCCACACTGGCCGCCTCACGGCCTGGGGCCTCCAGAGCGCTCGCGGGGCTGCGGTGCCACGACCAACCCGAGCACGCTGGCACGCTGCCTGCCAGCAGAGCTGTGAGCGCCACGGGCACCGGCCACAGAGACCCTGGGATGGGCTCTGAGGTCCTCACCAAGGTCATGCTGGGCAAGCTCCCGTCCCTGTCCCCACATGGGACACAGCAGTCGCGGCTCAGCCCCGGCTCTCTCCAACCAATTCCCCACCGCAAGGCGAGGAAGCTGGTGAGCGCGTCCCGGTTCCCTCCGGCGGTACCTCAGGATGCGATGCAGTCATCGTTAATGCATCTGGACTCATTTATGGGGATGAGAAAATGTTTCCAGGTTTCCCACAAAGTCCCATTAAGATCCCAGTCCCACTCTATTTTTAGTGCCCTCATCAACAACGCCTTTCCAGCCACCCCGGCGCTCCAGAGCCCCATGGGGCTGGCGGGGGCACCCTGGGCACACACCTGCCTGGCTCTGCGGGGAGCTGTGCTGCACCCAGACTGGGCAGCCAGAGCGGACAAACCCTGGCCCTGCACTCCCGACCCAGCAGCTTTGCACCCATGGGTGTACCCTGGGGGTGGGGGTGCCCCAGCCTGGCATTTGCCTGGGAGCAGAGAAAGAAAGAAACAGGGTGGGAAGCAACAGAGAAAGCCACCCCAGGTCATTGCATCACCGGAGGTTGCAGGACCCCAGTCACCACGGAGGATGGAGAGCGGCTGGGTCTGAACATCGCTGCAGGTGTAGGGTCACACCCTGCAGCACCAGATTGTCACCTGGCGATGGCCAGTGGCTGTCCCAGCCAACCCGTCCGTCAGCAACCCCCAGCGCCCTGGCAGTGTCTCCTCCCAGGCAGCGGGTGCCCACAGGGCTCTCGGTGCAGCTGGCAAGGGCGCCAGGATCCTGCCCTCGGCTCTGTGCCCTCCCGGGCTATCTATAGCCGTGACCTCAGCGAGAACCGGGGCAGGACCCGGCCGCACATCGTCCCTTCTTGGCAGGCCACCGCCTCAGCCCCCACCCGGCACAGAACTGCCGCCAAGCCGAGGCTTTTATCCCGTACTTTCGCTAATCCGGCGGGATTCGATGTCAGGGGCTGCCCACGGGAGGCTCACAAAGGCCGTTTCCAGGGGTGCCCAGCCAAGCGATGGAGAACGCCAGCCGGGAAGGGCAGACGGCGGTCCTGGGTGTCACCGCGTTGGGTGACAGGCTCTGACCCCGGGGGCTGGACGGGAGGGAATGTGTGTGACCCGGCTGCGAAGAGGTCGAGCAGGGGACGTCCTTGCGTAGGCAGGGGTGACGTGAGGACACCCAGCAGCTGCGCCCCGCAGGCGTCGGGGTCACAGCCTCCCGCAGAGCCGGGGGTCGTGGGGAGGACCTGCTCGCTCTGCGCCGGCTGCCCCGAGGGAAGCGGGAAAGGGGTGGCCCAGAGGAGGGGAATTTCCCCAGCTTTTTTCTCCAACAAACTCCTCGGCTTGTGCAATTAGAGAAATTTGTTTAACAAACTCCCGGGGGAGCGGAGCGGGAAGGTGGGGTGGCGCGCGGCCAGGGCGCTGCTCACACAGGCCCGCTCCCTCCCGCCCGCGCCTTTGATCAGCAGCGCGCTGCGCGGGGGGACGGGAGCCCTTCCCTGCGGCCGGGGCCGCGATGTGCCGCGGAAGAGCCCCGGACCCGCGGACACGCTGCCCGTGGCAGCCCTTTGCCACGTGTCCCCTCAGCTGCTGCTTCGCAGCCCCCTCCTCTCATCACCCCCATCGCCATCTCGCTCGGGCTCCCCGGGGTGGCGCGACCCTGGCACCGTGCCACGCTCGGCCTCCAACCGCGCGGCCGCAGGTGCGCACACGCGTGTGCCCCGCTGTGCCCGCGCCCAGCGCAGGCTCCGGGCGCGCAGCGGCCCGCTCGCTCCCGCTCTCTTTCTCATGCGATGCCATTTCCATCAAAAACTCTTTACTCGGCACTTTTCCCCTCATTGGTATTCACGCCGCGCTCTCGCTGTCCTGGCGCACAGGTTACTAAAGGAGATTTTGCGGCGCAGCGTGGCGGGGGTCACATTTCAGCCTGCGCCGTCTCGCTTTCCCAAATCGCTGGGCAGCAGCCAGGGACGGCGGGAGGGGGTGCAGGATCCGGCACATCGCAGCTCCCGCCAGGCAACCGTGGGACCAAGCGGCCTCGTCGCCTGTGGCAGCGGGGCGAGGCGGGCTGGCGGCGGCGGCTCTGCAGCACACAGTGATGGGTGGCTCCCTGGGGACAGCCAGCAGGTCACCGGCGCTCGCCGTCCTCACGGCAGCCCCACGTGCCTGTGCAATGTGAGAGCACCTGGAAAAGGGGGTCTCAGCAGAGAGGGGGGCACACACTTGGCGTCGCCACCACCCGCCAGCACCCAGATGAGCTCTGGGTGACATCCACCGTGGGACTGTACCCCTGGAATGACATCCTGGGGTGTGGAGGGAGCAGTGATGCCTCTCTTTTTCAGGGGCTGGTTTGGGGAAAGGGGAAATGTCTGGGTGGAAAATCAACATTTCTCTCTCATGGGCTTTTTTTTTTTTTCCCCCTCCTTTGAAAGCAAAAATATTTCTTGGTTTTTCATGATCAGAAACATGTTGGGGGTTTTTTGGACAACAGCCGGTCAAATACCATTTCCCCTTGAAGGGAATGCAGGGGCCCTTTGCAAGGAGAGCGAAAACCTTCTTAAAAAACAAAGTAAAACCCCCAGTTTTTAAAAAAAATCCACACGGCTATGGACTTGAATAAGCTCCCAGGGAAGAGGGGTCAGCGGCAGGGCCGGATCCCGGTGTTCCCGTGCCAGGCGGTGCTGCTGGAGTGGTGGTGGCGGCGGGGAGGGCAACATCCACGGCAGGCAGCCCAAAGCCCAGACCTGGGGATTTCGCCCAAAACGCTGCCCAGCGCTGGCTGCCAGCCGGGGAAGGAGGATTAATGCGCTTTTAGAGCAGTGGTGAGTTAACCAAGAAATCAATCCTTGGCAGTGGCTGGCCCCAGGTCCCCCAGCGCGTGAGCGCTGCCGCACCTGAGCCACGGGATCCTTTCCCAGCTCCTCTCCAGGACTTGGGAAGCTCCGGGTCTTGGCGGCCAGCGCAGGGCCTTGGGTCCCGGCCAAGCTGGCACAGAGCGCCCGGCCGCGGGGGATGCCTGCCCAGGGCCGATGTGACGGACGGCGAGCTCAGCCGCCCGCCCGGGTGCGAGCCAGGCCCCGGGATGCCTGGGGGTACCCTGTGCATCCCCTCCCTGCAGCTGGCACGTCCCAGGGGACTGCATACCCCCCCTCGAGGGTGAGATCTCAGAGTGTCTGGCTGCCAGGGCAGGGAGGGACGCTGAGCTCAGGCTTTTGCCTGCACCAATTTGTTGCATCCAAAACCATCTTGGTACCGAAAATCCATGAGGATTTCGCACTGGGCACTCCTGGCCCACCAGGAAGCTTTGCCCCACTCAGACTCAGCCCTACCAGCAGCCCTCAGCCATGCCGTGTGGACGTCACCAGTGATGCCACATGATTCTGGCAGGGCTCGGCACCCACTGATGCCCTGACTGCTCCCATCGTCTTTGCCACCCTGCCTCGACCTGCCCGGCACACCCCAAGGTGCTGTGGGAGAAATCCTCTCCCCATGGGTCCCTAAGGAGCACATCCCTGCCACCCCAGGGCCCTGCCTGCCCTTCTCAGCTTGGGTGCAAGGACTGATGGGGACAGCAGCCCCCCCAGCCCTCTCCCACAGGCAGCCAGCCCCCTTGGAGTGCTCTGTGCTGGCACCACCATCCCTGTGCTGAGGAGCCACAGCACGGCCGGGGGTGGCAGGCAGTGTGCCAACTTCACAGGGAGGGATTTTACCTCCCTGACAACTCTCCTTCTTCCCCTCCAGTGAGGGACTCTGGGGATGCTCCCCACCACCGTCACCATCCCCATCCTGCCACCAAGGGCTTGGCTTGTGGCTAGAACAGGTGCAGGCACAACAGCAGTGATAGAAGGAAAACGGGCACCCCTTGGGCTGCAGAGACGTGTCCAGGGGCCAGGCACAGGGATGGCTGGCACAGGCACCATCGGGCAAGGAAGGTGGGTGAGCAGACAGGGCAAGCTGTCCCTGTCCCTGGGGCCATTCCCAGAGAGCCCTGCCTGGCAGGGACCTGCCCCCACCACCTCCAAAGACGGGAATCACTGACCCTCCCTTTCCCCATGAGTACCAAACCCCTATTCAGGCCCTCCTTGCTGTGCACGGCCCGGGCTCGGGATGGATCCCTCGGTGCCACCGTGGCAGCTCTCCCCCGGGCCCTGGAGCTCTCCATTCCAGGGCTGCCCAGGGCTCCACGGGGAGCTGCCTTTCTCGCTCTTTGCTGTGCCCTGATAAGGGCTGGCTCGGCCAGCCCTTGCTGTGGTTCCTCTGCCCAGCGAGCCTTGCCACGCCAGCACTGACTTGGCCACGGCGTCCACGCCACGGCCACCCCTGCCAGGGGGGAACACCGCCGGGTCCAAACAGGATCAGGGTATGCCTCCTAGCATCCATCCCCAGCCCTGCCAGGCTCAGGGGAATAGAAAAGGGAGCTATTCCCAATTGCTCCAAGAGCTCTGGGCAGGGCTCTGGCAGCTGGGCTTTGTTCAGCAGTCTGCAAAGGCGTGCGCACACCCGCAGCGCCGGGCACGCGGTGGGATCGCTCCCTGCCCCCGGTATCGAGGCAACTGTGGGCATGAGGGGCCTGAACCACAGGCAGGGAGGGAACCGTGGGCAGGGCAAAGCAGCCCAGGGAAGGGAGCAGTCGGCAGGTACCTGGAAAAAGGGTGGCTGATTTACCGCACGAGGACCCAGACAAGTTCAAGGTGATGAGGGGGAGAGCGGCGCAGCGTGAGCGCCGGCCGGCAGCCCCTCAGGCAGCTGGCTTTATCCCGTCCCTCCCCGCGTGCCCGTTCTGGCCCTCCGACCTGGCACAAGAAACCTCCTTGAAAACAAGATCTGTTTTTCCCGGGTGAGGATTTAAGATGGGATCGGGCAGGAGCAGCGGGGCAGGGCTCGCCAGGGCAGGCGGGCACGGCGGGCGCCGCAGGGAAAGCGAGGATCTCCCGAAGGTTGCATTTAAAGAACAGCCTCATTGTTTTTCCCAAACAATACTCAGCAGATGGGAGAATTGAAAGTGTGTTGCAACCTTCCCTCTCTTCCCCCGCCATGCCCGGCTTGCTGCTCCCATCCTTTGGCAGCTGATCTGAGCTCCCGGCTGGAAACCAGTTCTCCGGAGCTACTGGTGGAGGGGGTGAGCACCGCTGCTGAAAAGCCCCGGCGCTTTTGGGAAGGGGGCTTGCCAAAGGACGCCCCACGAGATGTGCCCAGCAGGCAGCTCCCTGCTCCAGCCACATGCCTGCAGCAGCGGAGGCAGCCGAGGGATGTGCGGAGCCCGGCCGTGGCCGGGGAGAGGTGGGATCCGCTTGGATGCCTGGAGATGTGGCTGTGACTGTGCCACGTGGCTGCAATGCTTCTGGCAGCACAGCTCCACCCCTCTGGCCCGGAGCTGTGCCCGTTTGCTGGTACCAAGGTTTGTGCCAGGCCAGCTTAGCCAGGCGCTCCCCGACGCCCCTCGGATCCCGAGCCACACGGGGCACACACGGGGGTCCGTGCCTGGCCACTGACTCTTGGTCAGGCAGTGCAGGTGCGTTGCTTCTGCCATCCCAAAATCAGCTCTGGACCCCTAGCATGGATCCTGGCAGAGGGAAGAGGGTCTCTGAGCAGACCCTGCTGGGATGCCCGGCTTCCAGCATTGCAGCGGCCTTGGAGGATGGCGCCCATCTCACTTCATTCCCATCCTGCAGGAAGCAGGGTGGGGAGCTGGGGGTGTGCTGGAGGCACTGCCAGGTACCAGGCACGAGCCAGAGGTGTAGGAGCATCACCAGTCATAAAATTTGCAATTTTCCCCCACAAGAAGTATCCCAAATGTCCCCCCACTGCGGATCCAGGAGCCAAGGATAACTGTTACCACTTTGGAAATCCCTTTGGCTTCTGGGCAGCAGCTCCCAGGGGATACACGTGCAGGTCCCTGGCAGGTGCTCAGCTCCAGGGTTATTTTGGAGCCTGGGCGGCCGGACAGCCCCCGGCCCCCACCCCGCTTCCCCCTGGGCAGGGTGAGGCCTCGTGTGTGGTGGCGGTTCCGGTGCTGCTTCCCTGCTAATCTCAGCAGCTCCCTCTTGACTTCCCGGCCTGGCCCCGAGGGGGGACAGAGGTGAGCTGCAGAAGCGGGAGGAAGTCCCCAAGCAGGGACACAGAGCTGGGAGGGCACAGAGCCACCCCTAGCCTGGCGGGAGATACGGCCCAGGCCGCGGCCAGGAGCGTGTCCCGGGCTATCAGCCCTTTGCCGGGGCTATTTCGGTGCCTCTGGGCTCCCCGGCTCGGGCCCGTTCCGGCTGGGAAGGGCGCCCGCCTGGCCGCGGGTCCCGCGGTGCCGGGGCCGTGCCGGGCTCCGGGGCCGGCGGTGCTGCTGGCGGGGAGATGCGCAAAGGCCAAGGCAGGGCGGCTCCCGCGCACGTTCCAATGTATCCACATCACCATCCGCAGCTCCCGAGCCCGGGCGAGCCTGCCCGCCGCGCGGGTGGGATGGGAACGGGAATGGGAACGGGAACGGGAACGGGAACGGCGGCTGGGCTGGAGCTGGCGACGAGGGCTGGTCCCATCCGAGCCGGGCTCCATCGGAGCTGAGCCCTGCGCCGGGCTCAGGGGCAGGACACCAGAGCCTGCCCCGTGCCCGGCAAGCGGGGCAGAGGAGCCGTGGAGGAAAAACCAGCTCCCCTCCGTCGGCCAGGAGGAGAGCTGGGAACAGCGCGGGTTCGTGAGGAGAAGGGCTCCTGGCAGCCCCGGCCCGGCCAGCGACCGCACGGCTTCCCACATCACCCCAGCACCGTGAGCTGGCAACAACAGGCGCGACCAAGCCAGCACCAGCTGGAGACTCGAGGGGTGGGAGGTCGTGGGACCCCTGGGAGGGATGGAGTCAGGGTGGGAAAGGCGGGAATGGCAAGGAAAGGGAAAAAAAGAAAGAAAAAAAAAAAGGAAAAAAATTTTAAAAAAAGAAAAGAGAAAAAAAGCAAGCAAGAAAGAAAAAGAGCAAGGGAAAAAATAAAAGGAAAAATTAGAAGGTAAAAAAAAAAAGAAAAAGTACAAATAAAAAATAGAAAGAGAAAAAGAAAGAAAAAGAGTATTAAAAAAAGAAGAAAAGAAAAAGGAAGAAAGAGAAGTAAATAAGCCAGATTGAGGTGTGACCCTTGCCAAGTCAACCACACAACAGGGAGCACCACCTCAGGGTCATCTGAGCAGCCCTGGCACTGCCCACCCTGGCCATGTCCTCAGCAGCCTTACGCTGCAGCCTGGGGGAGCCGGGGCCAGACCCCGCGCTGGCCCCGCACCTCAGCGGCCACGAAGGGACCCCACGGACCCCCAGGGACCCCCGTGGGCAGCGCAGCCCCAGCCCCGAGGCAGAGCCAGACCCGCAGCCCTGTGCCGAGGGAGGGGGGCTGGCAGGGGCGGGGGTCCTACAGCGGCCCCCCCTCCCCAGAGCAGAGCAGAACAGCAGAGCAGAGCAGAGCAGAGCCCATGGGGCACAGCACGAGGCCGGGTCCGGCGCGGGCAGCGGCTGCCAGCAAGGAACAGGTTACGAGGCAGAGAAAGCTGCCTGCTCAATAATTAAATAAATATCAGCGATCAATAAGCACAATGCAAAGGCACAGCCGCAGTGGTCGTGCTGTGGGCAGGGGGGGGTTCCTGGATCCCCCCCCCGCGGCCATCCCGGCTGTTGGGGGCATTGCAGGGACACCCCGCTCGCCTGCACCCTGGGCCCAGGCACAGCCGCCCTGCCGCGTGCCACCGGACCACGGCGGCGTGGCCTGGGTGACATCGGCGTCCCCACGCACGGCTTGGGGCTGCCCCTCGTCACCCCGACACCCTGGCGGGGGCCGGCATCGCCCCTCACCTCGGATAGCGCGGGGTGCCCCCACATCCTGCCGCGCACGGCCCCCCTGCCCTGCCGCCCGTCGGCGCGGCCGGGTGCGCGTCCCGAGCTGGAGGGTTCTGAACAAAACGCCCGTGCCCCCCCGCCCCTCGCACCCCACCATGTGCAGCCGGGCTGGGGGGAGGGAAGGAAAAAGTTTCATGCTACGCAAGAGGCGGCACGGCCGAGCCCAAGCCCGCAGCACCGACCCCCCCCGGCTCCCCGAGCCCACCGAGGACCCCCCGCACCCCACGGTGTCCCCCCTCACCCCCGGAGCCGGCGGCTTCCCCGCACCACCCACCTCTGGGCGCAGCGACCAAAAAATAAAACCCAAACCACAACGCAATCTTCCAACCCCCCACGCCCCAAGTGAAAGTGAAGGCTGAAAAAACCCAAAAAGCACCAGAAACACCATGAAAAAACCCTGCAAAAAGCGAGGGAGTGGGACAGGAGGGGAACACGGCTCCTCTGAGCAGCCCTGCACGGCCCCAACCCGCCTTTCTCTGTTATGATTATTTTTAGGGAGGGAGGTGTTGCTTTTTCTTGGGGTTTCTTTTTTTTTTTTTTCTTTTTTTTTTTTTTTTTTTTTCCTTTTTGTATTGCAACTGCTAAAGTCTGTTGCGGCAAAAGGAGCAAATTGGGGGGAGGGGGACGCGGGGGGGGGGGGGGGGGTCCCGGTTACCTGGGTCAGGCAGAGAGGAGACGAATACATCCCGAGCCGTGCTGGGAAAGTGCCTAATTGCAGGGCTGAGACTCGAGGCGTAAAAGTTACTGAGTCATTTCGGAGGCTGGAGCAGTCCGGGCGTTTTTTCTCTCTCTCTCCTCCGGAGCGGCTCTGCGGGGCCCGGGGGGGGGCAGCCGGGCACGGGGGGGCGGCCCCGCGGGAGGGGGGGCCGAGGAGGAAATAAAAAGATTCCAACTTCCACCCCCCCGCCAAAAGAACTAGAAAAAAAAAAAAAAAAAAAAAAAAAAGAAAAAGAAACCAAACCAAAACAAACCAACCCTTAAAAAAAATTAAAAAATAAAAAGCAAAATTCTCCCCCCACTTGGAAAATGAAGCGCTTTTTTTTGTTGTTGTTGTTTGTTTAGCGTTTTGGGGGGGCGGTTTAAAGAGGCAGGAGGGTCATCCTCGCCCCGGGGGGGGGTCGGGGGTCCGCACCCAGCCTGCAGGCACGGGCGGCGGGGAAGTTAGAAGGGAAGCGGCTCCATCCGAGACCCAGGCAGCGGAGAGAGAGAGGAAAGAAAGAATGAGAAAATGAAAAAAAAAAAAAAAAAAAGACAAAAAAAAAAAAAAAAGAGCGAGGAATGAAGTGACGTTATGAAAAAAGCCCATCCCAAAATATTACATCCCATTTAAAGATGTAGGAACCCCCTTTGGCTCGCAGGGCCGAGGCGCTGCGGGGCAGGGGGGGCGGGGGAGGGACGGGGCCCCCGCGGACGGCGAATCCCCCCTCGGCCCGGTGCGGCCAGCGCGGAGCGCGCCCGCCTTTGCTTGTTTTGGGGGTTTTATTTTTTTATTTTTTTTTTTTTAACTAAACGGAGCCAATCCGGCGACGGGAGAGAAAAAACCCCGCAGATTCATGTGCAACTTCTGAGCAGCGGCCCCGGCGCGGGGGGGTGGTTGTGGTGTTACTCCCCGCACTCAGCCCCGGTGCGGGGGGGCCGCCCCGCCGGCCCCGCGCTGCCCCCGCCGCATCCCGTTCATCCCACGGAGACGCTTATCCCCGACCCCCCCGCGTTATTTAACCACCGGCAGCATCACGGAGCCACGGGGGGAGAAAGCGCCACGGGCAGTCCCGCGCCCCTCCCTCGTCCCGGGGAGCCCCGCAGCTCCCCCCGCACAGAGAGAGCGGGAGGCGAGAAACGCGGAGCCTGCGCCCGGCAAACTCCGAACCGCAAGTTCTCGCTCCGCACCCCCCGGCCCCGGCCGATCGCGGGCGCTAATGACGCTAATTAGAGAGCGCGGGGAGCGCCACGGGCGGGCACAAAGGGGATCCCCGGGCACCTCCCGGCCCGGGGGGGCCGCGCCCCGCTCCCCTCCCGCACCGGGGGTCGCCCGTTCCTTCGCGGACCCTGACCTGCAGCGCGGCCGCTTCCAGCGCTGCTTCTTTCCCCCCCAAAAATAAGAAAACCGTTTTTTTTTTTTTCTTTTTTTTTTTTTTTTTTTCCCTGCAGGGACGAGCCCCCGCAGCGCCTCTCCCCGCACAACTGATTTCCACTCTCAACTTCTGCCGACCCCGCGGCCCATCCCCGCTCGGGGTTGGGGTTCGCCCCGCACACTCGCCCCGCAGGCACGTCCCCGTCCCCGCAGGATGCGGCGGCTCCGCAAACTTGGCCGGGCGGGCCCGGTCCCCGCATCCTCCCGGGGCGGCTCGGGCCGCGCCGCCGCGCTCCCCCCGTGGCCTGGCAGGAGGAGAAGCGAGCGAAGCCCCGCACGGCGGGGCCGGGGGAAATGTTTTTATTCTCACATCGAGCACGGCGATTCCCTTCTCCCACCCCAGCCCGGGCAGGGCGGCCCCGCGCAGCGCGGACTTGAGCGCGACCCTCCCGGGCGTCACTTCCAAGTTCAAGTCGGTGCGGCTGGCGGCCTCTCCGCCCCTTTTTTAGCGGCCATTTTCAGCTCCATCCAGTCCTCCGCTGGCTGCGGAGGCTCCCCCCGCGCCGCGCCGCGACCTCCCCGCCGGGCGGCTCCCGCCGCCGCCTCCGCCCCCGGTACCGCGGGGCGGGTGGGCAGGGGGAGGAGAGACGGCGGCAGCTCCCCCCCCGCCCCCGCCGCCCCGCTCCCCCCCGCCCCGACACCGTATTAAACTCGCCCCGCCGCCCCCTCCCCGGCTGCAACTTTGCTCTTGGGGGCACCCGCAAACACACGCACACGGGGGGGTGAAGGGGAGAGGGGGGAAGTAGAAGAGAAAACGAAAGTGTCATGGGACCTACCATCGCCAAGTGCAATTAACGGGCTCCAAGTTGCTGCGAAGCGCAAAGCAAAGAGGATGGATGGGCTGGTTTGGGATTTTGGTCTAAAACGTGTGTTTTCCACCGCGCCGAAGGAGGAGGAAAAAACTGCTGCCCCGCGAAAGAATTGAAAAATGAAACCCCCGATAATAATAATAATAATAATAATAATAATAATAATAATAATAATAATAATAATAACAATGATGGTAATTATAGTAAAAGTCCTCCGAGGCCAGCGGCACAGCACAGTGTCCCCCGCGGGCGGTCACCCTCGCTCCGGCTCCGTCGCGCTGCCGGGGGCCATGCTCCGGGGGGGGGCCGGGCTGCGGGCGGGGGGCGCGGGGCGGCGGTGACGGGCGGCGGGAGCGCGGAGCCCGCGCCCGGCCCGGCCTTATGCGCTGCGGGGGTGGCGGGGCTGGGGGATGGCGGGGGGGGTGCGATGGGTATTTTTGGAAGGCAAGCAAAAAAAAAAAAATTTTTTTTTTCTAATAATTAAAAAAAAAAATATTAAAAAGAAATTAAAAATAAAGCCCGGGAGCGGGGCGGGCGGGCGGCGCCTACGGCAGAGCAGCGCGGGCATCCCCCCCGCGCCCCCCCGGCGCAGCCCCACTCCGGCCGGGCACGGCTCCTCCTCGCAGCCCGCAGCGCCCCGGCCCCATCGCCGCCGCCCCCGCCTCCTCCTCCTCCTCCTCTGCCTCCTCCCCTCGCCCGGGGCACCGGCGGCGTTGCGGCGGGGACGCTCCCGGTGCGGGGGCGGGGAGGGAGGAGGAGGAGGAGGGAGAGAAGGAGGAGGAGGAGGAGGAGGAAGGCTCCGGCCCCGCTCTCCCGGCAGCGCGACGGCGGCCCCCGGATGGTGCGGGTAGGTGGCGGGGGCTGCGGCGCGGCCCCCCCGGGCCCGGCTGGCTGCGGGGCCGCCCCTCCGGCCCTGCCCGGCGCGGGGGAGGCGGGGGGGCGCGGCCCCGGTGCGGAGCTACCGCAGCGCGGGGAGGAGCCGCGGGCAGCGCTGGGCCCGCCGCCCGCCCCCGCCCCGGGCATCCCCCGGGCACCCCCGGCCCCGCTCGGCCCTGGCCGCCAGCTCCCAGCCCGGGCATCCCCCGGGCACGGCCCCGGCTCCGCGCCGCGGAGACTCCCTCGCCCTCACCCCGGCACACGGACACCCCCCCGTTCCACGGGCACAGCTCGGCACCCCCGGTGCGGACACCCCCCCCGGTCGCTCCGGTTGCCGGGTGCGGACACCCCGTTGGTCCCCACCAGCCGCACCCCCCCGGGTGCAGACCCCTGCCCTGCTCACCTTCCCTGCCACCCCCTGTCCCTGGGGGCAGACACCCCCCGGCTGTGTCCCCTCCAGCCCTCTCGAGCGTCCATCCTCCATCCCCTCCAGGGCTCCCCACGCCGGGCTGTGCCCCCATGCTCCCGTGTTCTGTTCCCTTCACCCCTTCCCCAGGAACCCCCCCCGGATCCCCCCCATCTCTCAAGGCCGCAGGCTGCTGTGCACCGGGGCTGGGCGGGTCGGGGGCTTTGCCCCCTGCCCAGTCCCACTCAAAAGTTGGCAGCGCCCCGGGCGCTGGGCTTGCTGCGGCTGTGGGGAAGGGCTTGTGGGGGGGCAGAGCCATTCCCTCATTTCTATCGACCCCTTTTGTGTCTGGACCTGGATTTTTAACCCTTGTTATTGAGTAATCCTTTAATCTCTTAATCCTTTCAAATAACCATATTTTTCTATAGGAAGGCAACAAAAATTAGATATTTTTTCAGTTTGCTGAGGGCCGAAGCGTGCATCGTGTGCCCGGATTTTTCGGCACGCTCCGTAGTCCTGAACAAACAGGAACATAATCTCCGTCTGCCTTGAGCTCAAATGGTTTCAGTGTGATAAATAATATGCTAAATAATTTATTGTATATTTTAAAAATAAAATTAAAGCAAACTACACAGTCATTTCACTAGTTTTTATTCCATAAATTTTCCCCTCTTTTTTATATATATATATATTTTTTTTTAGGGGGGTTCTCTGAGCCTAATAATTTTTGCAATCTCAGCTCAAATTTAGCAGGGATTTTGGATACACGGCAGGTTTATTTTATCCATTCCCCATATCCCTTTTGCCTGCTAAACCCACCACGTGCATAGCAAGGTACTGGACGTTAATTTGTACATTCACAGGGTATTGTATTCTATTATATAAATATATACATATAATATATATGCATATATTTACTAAGTTATTTGTCAAACACAAGTACGGCCGTCGGCCTTATGGAAATGAGATCTAATTTTATTCCAGCTGTCTATATAAAAAAAAAAAAAAGTTCTTTAAATTTAAAACCTCTCGAACTCTTTTCACGTTGTTTTTTGGGTTTTTTTTTTTTAATCACCATCTGCTCCCCCCAAAAAAAGCCACTTCCCTGTTTTAAAGCTAAAAAAAAAAAAAAAAGAAGGCTGAAATGAGCAGTTCCCTCGCCTCGTCCCAGCTCCAGAAGCCTCGAGGAATGTAAACTCGGCGGTAACTCCGCTCGCCGAGCACAGTTTGCATTTTCTGCCCGGCTCTGAGCGCGATACGGCGCAAAAATAAACCCTGGGAAGAATTTGCCAATTTTTAACCGCTTCCAAGGCCGCCGTGGTGCCCGCTGGCAGCTCCCTCTCCCTGCCAGGGTTTTATTTTTCTCCAGTGATTCCTCATCTCTCCTGGCCTGGCGTGGTTGGGGGGGTCGTGGATATTTGGGCTCGGGCCGGGGGAGATGCGGGGCCGTGCCAGGCTGGCAGTGCCAGGGTGGGCGAAGAGGAAGAGAAAGAGAGGGCTGGGATTTTATTTTTCCCTTCTGCGAGGCCCTGGGCTGCAGGGTGATGGGGAAGGGGTTATTTATTTCTTCATGATAAAGAAGGTATTATTTATAATAAATAATTGTTTATATTTATATTTATTATAAATAAACAACTGCCGTGGTTATTTATTTTTGTCATGCTGTTAAAAGTATTTCCTGGGTGATTCAAAGCTGGGGCTGAAGAGCTGCTGGCCTTGGTTTTGAGCCATCCCCATGGGCTTCCAGTGGCCCAGGGGCACACCTTGTGTCACCCCAAATTCATCCTGCAGTCTGTCCCCCCAAAATGATCCCATTTCTCCTCTGGCACTGGGGACTCATCCTGCAGGAAACATAACAGCCCTGGCCGAGGGTGGAAATAATTTCAGTGCAGTGAGTGGCACCTGTGCCCTGGCACTGGCCGGGCCTGAGGCAGAGCAAAGGGCACCCCAAATCCTGACCCCTGATCCAGGAGGTGCTGCAGGATTTGGGGTGCCGAGGGCTGTGCTGCCCCTGGGGCTGGAGAGCTGCCACCAGACCCTGCGGTGACCGTCCCCACTCCCCCTGCTCCCTGCAGCCCCTCAGCCTGAACCCCAGTTCCTGGTGTAACCCCCAGGCAGAAAAACACTAAAAATACAAAAATCCTAATTTTTTGTGTGTTTCCAGGCTGCCTGTAAACAGTGTTTTGAGGATGGGGGTGGAATCCAAACCCAATTTAATTTTCCTGGGCAGGCCATCCCTGCTGCCTCAAATAAACCAAAAGGAGTGGGGTGGATTTGGGGCTCAGTTCTGTTCTTCCGAGTGGTTTTTCACAAGGATTAAAGCCTGGAGGTGGAAGCTGAGTTACCCTGATCCCAGGGAGTGGCTGGATCAGGCCCTTTGTTCATTCCACGGGTTTTTATCCCAGCCTGTTTGTGAGCTCACGACCCCCTGTCTATAAAACCAGTGCTTGGAACAAGTGGAAATTTGTGGGGCCCCCCCTCAGAGCTGGATTTTATTTCTAAAGGGCATTTCATGGTTGATTTGTGCTGCTAAGACACCTCGATGCCAACTTTTGGGCTCAGCCAAGGGGGTGCAGATACCCATGGAGTAGCACAGGGCTGGATGCCCCCCCATCGCCACGGGGAAACATACCCCAGCCTCGTTAACCCTTTTTTGGGGCTCATTTTTTACATTTTTACAGGCTTTTTTCCAAGGTCCCATTCTGCTGGGCGCAACAGCACGACCGAGCCACGTCCCTCTCTGGAAACAGGGAGAGAAAGGGAAATAATCTATGTTGGGATAGTTTTGTTGCTGCCTTTCTTGGCTTTTAAAATAACTTTTAAGGAGAATATTCTGGTTTTGACCAGAATTTATTTACTTTATTCCTGCATATGGCTCTTGGCCTGGGTCCCAAACAGGCAGAGGTCTGGCCTGGCTCGATTCAAAGCCAAAACGTGCAATGAAAAGAGATTTTTTTTTCCCCCCCCTTTTCTCTTTCTTTCTAAAGCAGGTTTTTAACTAGTGAAATTGTTGCTGACAAGGGGGGGATTTCAGTTTAAAAATTGCTAGCAGATTTCAGAGAATTATTCTGTAGGAATTTCAAGGGGTTTTAGGATTTTTGCTGGGGCTTTTTATTGTTTTTTTGGCTGCAAGTTAGATGTAAAAAAAAAAAAAAAATCCCCAGTTTTCCCCCCACTCTATATTTTTTCCATTGGCTCAAACATCACCTTTTCCCCCGGATTTGTTGGAACCAGCCCTCAAAGAGCTCGTGTAGCCCTTTCCCTGCTCTCACACAGTGTGGCACAGGGAACCATGACCTCACTGGAACAAAGCTTCCCCAAAATGACCCTAAAACTTGGTTTTACATCAAAAAGGGGCTTGTGAGGGGTTGCCAAATAGCTTCAAATACCACCACGGGCCCATGGTGCTGTTGCCCTCCCTGTGCTGGGAGCTTGGGCCAGGACTTTGCAGCCACATGTGGATGGAGGCACCAGGAATTCTTGCAAACAGCGAAATTTCACTCATTAAAAAAAAAATTCCCAACAACAACCAAACCCCAAATGCAACCAGGAAATGTTTCCTCACTCGTTTTTGGTTTTTTTGTTGGTTTTTTTTTTTTTTTGGTTTTTTTTTTTTTTTTTTTTTTGGTTGGTTGTTTTTTTTTTTCCCACAAAAAGACAAAAATCAAATCTGGCCACTCTCCCAGGGCTGGTTTGTCGTGTTGGTGTTGGGGAATTTGGGGAAATTTCTGGAGTGGGAGGAATGGGGAGGAATATGGCCCTGACTCTTTGTTTGGAGCGAGTGAATCCCAGTTGGGTTTTTGTCTCCTCCCGCAGACACAGCTGGCACAGGGCGGTCCTGCCACTGTCCCCACGCCACAGTCACACTGCCATGGCAGCCCCTCGGCCCCTGCAGCTCAGTTTAGGGAGCAGGAACACCCGGGTGCCACCACCCCGGCGCCACCCTCGGCATGGGGATGTGGCTCTGCGCCACCACGCTGAGCCCAGCTGCGCCCCAGTGCCGGGGGCCTCCCCAAAGTGTTTGTGTGCCGAGGGGAGCAGCACCCAGGGCTGAGGGAGGGGACAAAAATCCCCCAAATACGGCTTTGCTGGAGGGGAGGGCAGAGGAGCAGGGAAGCTTTGGGGAGCTGAAAGTGAAAGTGGCGGGCAGTGGGTGCGGCGAGTGTTTTGGGGACCCAGCTGGCACCCTGTCCCCTGGGGGAGTCAGTCCCCAGGAGCTGGGCCTGGCAAGGGCAAAAGCAGCTGCTGGTGGTGTTTTGGAGCCCCAACAGAAGTGGGAAGGAATCCTGGGGGAATTTTAATCAGTTGCCAAAGCAAACAGAAGCGCGGGGAGGTAACGAGGTACCTGCTCCCGCGCCGCATCCAGCACCTCCGGCTCAGCGCCCGCCCAGCCCCTTCCCACAGTGTGTGCCCGGCCCGGCGCTCCGGGGCGATGCCAGGGCAAACACCCGGCACAGCGATGGAAAAGCGCCGTGGCCCATCGCCCCGGTTCCACAGCGGGGCCAGGTGCAGGGCTCCAGCACAGCCCTGGAGCTCAGAGCTGGCCCTGGACCCTCCAGCGGCCCTCAGATGAGGCCTTTGCTGTGGTAGGAAATGGTTTCTCTGAGGATTTTGTTTGCCAAAGGAGAAAACTGGGCTGGAATTTGCAAGAAGAAAGTTTGAGGGGAATGGCAAAGAATTATTACATTAGCTTTCCAGAAGGAGCTTCCAAGCGTGCCGGCACACAGCGATGTGTTCCGGAGCGACAAAAATGGGGGCAATACCCAAAAGTGATATTAGGTGAAGGGTTCCTTTCCCAGGAAAAGTTTGGCAACTCGCAGACTCTGTTGCCAGCCTGTGTCTGCAGCTAAACCAATTACTGCAGACAAATTGGCATGGACATTCGCCTCACTGAGCTCTCAGCCTCACAAAGGGCTCGCTTTCCCTCCTCGCCTTCCCTCCTCGCTTTCCCTCCTCGTTTTCACTCCTTGCCTTCCCTCCTCGCTTTCCTTCCTTGCTTTCCCTCATTTTCCCTCCCTTTCCCCCTTCCCTGACATGATTTTACGAGAGAGGAAAATTACTCGGATGCTGAGCGTACTGTAAGTAATAAGGGCTTTGAAAATAGGCTCCTAATTAAAAATGATACCACTGCTCGTTTGTTTTTAAGCACATATTAAACTTTTTTCCCGTTCCTGCTGCATTCAAATGTTGGGGTTGCTGGCTTGGGTCTTTTTTTGTGAAAACTGGCTTTCCATGCCGTGATTCTGGTTTGATTTGATTCCCCCCTTCTGTCCCCCCCCCCCCCCCCCGGGGTCTGCTTCGAATTAACGAAAGCCAAATCCAAGAAGCTGGAAAGGGATATTATAGAATTTTCCATGTCCTTATTATTTTTTTTATTAGCGGGACCAGGCAGCTCGGCAGAGCAGGGAGTTTGGGACTGGGGGGGCTGCGTGAGGCACTGGTGGGGGGACAGCAGCCCTCACCTCACCTGCAGCTAAAGAACCTCAGCCTTGGGGGGCCCGTGACCCAGGTGTTTAGCACAGGGCATTGAGCTGCGCCAGGAGACGGGATGGATGTTCTGTCTGAACACGGGGTTTGCAGGGTCACCCCCCTCTGCAGCACCCCAGGCTGGTGGCAGGGGACCCCCAGAGCTGGCATGGCACCTGCACCATGGTGTCCTGGCATGCAGCAGCCTGGGCACACGGAGCAGGCACCGAGGGATGCTGTAACCTGCCAGGGGCTCTCCGGGGGATGTGGTGGCACTTGGGGATGTGGGTGACGCCGGCTGTGACAGTGCCCAAGGCTGGGCATTGTCCCCAGGCAGATGCCCGGCGGGCGGTGGGTGCTGTGAGACCCTGTGGGGTCAGCGCCAGGGCCAGGCACCCTCTGCAAGGCGAGGGGCCCTGGATAGCCTTGGGAAAAAGGTTTGGGGGCTGTTTCATGGTCCCGGTCCAGCCTTGGCTCACAAACCCCAAATGATCGCAGGGCCAGGGGCTGGGGACATTAACGAGCTGCGTGGGGACAAACACCTCACCCTGCCCACCCCGCCCCGTGCCAGGGCGAGGGAGTTCGGTGGGTTTGGATTTGTTCCCCGCCTGTTTCGTCCTCGGGGCGCTCGGAGCAGGGCCTGCAGAGTTAACACCAGCCACGCCAGCTCTTGGCCGGCGGCACATGCTCTGCCCGGCCCTGAACCGCCGCCAGCTCCCGCTCCGGCAACAACAGCCCCCTTTGTGTGCCAGGCGCCCTGCGCCAGCACCCAGCTGCCGCCCGGGCCCAGGGTGCAGAGCAGGGCCACAAGTGGACTTTGTATCCTCGCTTTGGGCTGCTGGGTGGTGCTTTTCTGCTTGCTTTTTTTTTTTTTCTTTCTTTCTTTTTTTTTTTTTTTTTTTTTAATAGGAAGCGAGGAAAACAGGGCGTTCGGCTCCCGGCGCTTCGCCCAGCCGCTCTGCAGTGAGCTGGGAGGAAAATATTTTTTTAAAGACAATTGCTTGGCTCTTTTTGCATTTCATTTTGCTTTCTTTTTTTTTTTTTTCTTTATTTTTCCTTTTTTTTGGCCTTTCATTTTGCTTTTTTGCCTTTCATTTTCCTTCTTATGCCTTTTTTTTTAACTTTCCCCCTCTTTTTTTTCATCTTTCCCCCCTTTTATTCCCCCAGCTATTTTTTTTTTTTTTCCCTTTTCTTATTTACTGTTTTTTTCCTGGTTTCTTGGGTCTCTCCCTATGGCGGCCCCGGGTGCATCGCCTCCGAGGGGCTGTGTTTACCCAAGTGGCACCATGTTTGTCACCGGGGCTGGCTTGCTCCGGTGTCTAAATATGTGGTGGAGGCACGTGACAGCGGGAGCAAACATCCTCTGCTGGCTGCCAGCGCCAGGGCTGTTCCTTCTCCGTAGGATTGGGGATGAAGCCTCCCAGCTGCTGCACCCAAACGCTGCCTCGGGGCTCAGCCCAACCCTTCAGCTGTTCTGGGGGGAAGAAGGGGATCTGTGCTCCCCAGCCCAGGCTGCCTCGCGGGGCCCGAGGCAGGATCTGTCCCTGCTGTCCCATTGCCATGGAGCTGCAGGAGAAGCACCGCGTCCCTCTGTGTTCCACGTGGGGAAACTGAGGCACAGCTCCTTACTTGCAGGGGCACATCAGACCCGTGGGGGAGGAGTTTGCTGCTGGATCCTGAATCTTTTAAAATCAACATTTTGGGGCTTTTTGGGGTGAAGGCTGTTGCCATGGCAGAGATAGGGGGTCTCGCACACCGCTCCTGCTCCCGTGGCACTTGGGACGTGGGTGAACTCTGTGCAAGGAGCATCCCTGGCTGAGCAGGGGGTGGCGGGGAAGGTGCCCAGCCCAGGTGTGCAGGAGGGCACCTGGCAGCACGGAGGCAGCAGGGCCCACGCTGGCACTCCCCACCTGCCCTGCCATCCTGGCCGTGCTCCCAGAGCGGGGAGGAGGGGGAAGCAGTGCCACGGGCCAGGAAGCTGAGCCAAATCTCAGCCCAGTGATAATGTTGAACATTGATTTCTGTATTCCCCTTCCTCCAGCCTGGCAGGACTGTGGGATGAGTGGAGCCAACAGCTCCTGCAGCCGGAGCCTCCATCGTGAGGCATCCTGCATCCGTGTGTGCCCTGCATCCCAGCCAGCTCTGAGGCCCAGACCTGCCAGGGGGAACTTCAAGGCAGAAAGAGGCTTCAAATAAAGGGTATTTTGGAGGAACGGAGGCACCATGTCTGAATCCAGGGGGGTTTGGCTGAGAGCAGGCCCTTCTGGGTGCTCTGCCGTGTCCAGCATGTGCCAACTTGGTCCCAAATCCCAGCCCTGCTCCGGGCTCTGGATACCCCTGACACCCCAAACACCCCCAACACCCCCCAGACACCCCCGTGCTGCACCTGTGTCTGACACTGAGATGGGAGCAGGGCTGTGGGGAGTGCAGTGCAATCCCTGGGTTCCTAAGTGTCTCAGAAATGTGGGTTTCAGGTCACATTCCCAAATCCCTGCAGCCCCAGCCTCCTGCACAGAGCGTGGGTCTCTCCAGGCTGGGGCATCCCAGACCTGCCAAGGTTCTGGTGCAGGTGTCGCCTTGCTCCTGGCCCATCCTTCCACCAGCCGTGGAGGGGCCACAGCAGCACTGGCGCCCCAGAGCAGCCCCCCAGCACCATAAACCCAGCTCCAGCCTTGGAACTGGGAAGTCTGTCTCGAAACCAGTCCGACTAGAATAACTGGGAAGGCAACTGTGGTTTCTTTTCAGGAAAAAAGAGATCTCGAAAAAGAACTGAAACTGTTTTCATTTGGACAAAAATATTCCTAGACATTTTTCCACATTTTGCCAGCAAGAAAGAGCATTTGCTTTTCATTTTTCAATGGAAACCCAGAGAAATGTAATTGAAAATGATGTTTTCCCTGAGAAAGAAGAAAAAGGCAATTACTGTTAAAAATCCATTTTGGTAAAAACAAAGCAACTTGGTGAAAGAAAACCCTCCCCAAAGCAGGCCTGGCCTGCGCTGACACAGCTCCCCCTGAGCTCTCATCCTGCCGGGTGCCGCACGCCGGGGCCGGCCGCCGGTCACTCTGACTGCCCGGTGTCCGGAATGGCCGGGAGCTGGCAATGGCCGGGAGCCAGGACCGGCCTGACAGCGGGAGTGGGACACAGCAGGACACCCCACCACGTCCCACCACGTCCCCACAGCCCGCCTGCATTTTGGAGCGGGGTGTGAAGCAAACATGAGACGACCTCAAACACTCAGTCCCATGGTGCTTTTTGGAATAGTGATAATTAAATTCAGACTTTTTTCCTTTCAAAATGCCCTGGAAAAATCCAATCACTTTGCAAATCAAAATAAGCATTTCCAATTAATCCTCTAACTTGAACCACATGGCTTTTAGGGAACGCGGTTGCACTCTGCTGAGACGCTATTTTTAAACCGGTGACGGCTCCGGCGATGTTCCGAGCGTGCTGCAGACAGGCACGGCACGGCCCGGGCCGCCGGGGGCTGCCGAGGGAGCTCGGGGGCTTTTGTTCCCCTCTCTGTCCCCGCGGTGTGCAGCGCAAGGGCAGGTGACAGCTCTGGCTGCAGGGACACAGCTTGAGGCTCCCTGAGCTCGGCTCTCCTCCTCCAACGGTGGCGGCCGCTGTGGCACAGGGGACAGACAGCCACAGCCTCCTGCTCCCTCCAGCCGAGGGGTCCCAGCAGCAGCTCTTCCCCATTCCTCCCCTGGCTGGGGGCTGAGGCTGCAGAAACCCATCTAAGGCTGCCTGGACCCCGGGGTGGTGCCAGGGACAAAGGTGGTCGGGGGTGTGAGGACAGTGCCCATGTCACAGATGGAGCATGAGGACACTAAAGCGTCCCCCCAAACTCCCTCCTGGATTACTGCAGAGACTCTGCCAGCGGGGAAAAGCCCTGCTTGCAAGGCCACTATGCCTGGCACCACTCCCAGTTGTGCCAGTGGGAGGAACTGGTGGCATACTGGGTCACCTTCCCCTCTGACACCTCTCATGTCCCTGAGGACAGGAGCCTTGGGCCCGTGGTACCCAGGTGAGGGATGGGGCCAGCTCCTGCCTCCCAGTCCCTGTCCCTGTCCCACTCCAGCAGTGGCATTTCCAGGGCCCCTCCCTGGCGGTGCCAAGGCAGTGCTGAGCGGCGCTGGCTGCCACCCGCCAGGCCTGGGGGGTTATTTTTAGCCCAGGCTGGGGATTTGGGTGCTAAGCAGCCGGCACCTCACAAGCTGATTTGAGCACTAAGCTGAAAAGCTGGGGACATGGCCAAGGCAGGCATGGATCCGGCCCTGGCCCCCACCTGCCCCAGCGCTGGGGAAAGGGGAGCTGAGCCCTCTGGGGGGGGCGATGAGCGAGCCTGAGGAGCTGTGGGCTGGCACCCCCATCCTGCTGCCGTGCCTGTCACCCCCCGGTGCCCAGGGCTGGGGTGCCAGGGGCAGTGACACGGGGGGAATGGGGCTGTTGGATCCCCTCCAGGCCGCGGGGGCTGGCGCTCGGAAATGCCGCCGTGGGCTGGGCGAGGCGGGAGCAGGCCCCAGCCAAAGTCAACTCAGCCACCGACATTCCCAGGCTCTGTGTGCTGACGGACGCCCCAGTGCCCGGGGCCAGGGCAAACGGGGTGCTATCCACCCCCCAAATCCTCCTCTTCCTCACACGTGTGCTACTGCACGTGTTTTTCTTCTGGGACTGTTCTGGGAGCAGCCGGGAGCCTGCAGCATCCCCTTTCCTCAGAGGCTGAGGCTGTGGCGGGGCCGAGGTTGGGTTTGGCACTGCTTTGGGCACGGAGCCAGCGCCTGGAGCTGAAGCCATGGAGATGCTTGGGGCCCGGTTCATCCCACTGTGGGGATACTGTGCAGCAACCACATCATCTGTGCAGGGAAAAATTAGGGTGCTGAGCTGCTCTGGGAGCTGTGACAAAGGGGGGGTGGCAGGGCAAGACACTGGAATGCTGAGAGTGCCCTTGGCCTCAGCCCAAATCTTCTTGCTTTGTCCCCTAACCAGCTCCTTGTCACCTTCATCACCTCCTGCCCATTCCTTGTCCCCCATGCTGGGGGGGTCATTCCCCTGGGGACACCAGCACGGTGACATGCTGTGGGTGGCTCATCACAGCAGGTGAATGGCAGGAGGGCTGACCTCGGCTTGTCTCCCTGTCGCCCCTCACCAGCTCCAGGGTGGTGCCTGCTGCTTGCAGAGCCCGCAGCCTCCCCACCGTGCCAGCTGGCTGGCAGCCCTGCCTGGCACCGGGGCCTGCCCGCTCCTGCCCGCACATGCCAGCGGCAGAGCCGGGCCCAGCCCCGGCGCTCAGCACCTGTGCCAAGGAGCGCAGCCTGACCCTGCCGGCACCGCGCCTGCCCCGCACGCCACGCTGCGCCCTGGCACCGCACGGGCTCGCTCCCCGCAGTGGGCTCGTGGCACCCGGCACCCGGCACGCCCGGCACGGGCAGAGTGGATCCAGCCGGCTCTGCTCCCCTCCCGAGGGAGCCGCAGCATCTCCGGCTGCGCCTGGACTGGTGGGTGTTTGGCAGACGGGCGTGGAGGCGGCTCTCGGCACTGTACCTGTGCCAAGCGGGCGGCTCCGAAATGCTGCCGGTGCCAGCAGGGCATGGCTGGACCCCAGCGCTGGCCCGGGGGTGCTGATGGGGGGGGAAAATGGGGACCAGCCCCAGCCCTCCCCTGGTTCTGCCAAGCAGGATTAGGGGGGTTCTGCGGGAGGACGGAGGCGGCTGCGTGCGGCGTCCGGCCCTGCCGTGTGGGCTTCCCAAGCTGCTCGCCGTTCATTTCGGAGCTTATTAAGAGCTGGGCTTTGTCAATAAGGCACCATATAAAGCACATTGTTGTCTCTTAGCAACCTTAACTAGTTTAAGAAGAATTTTGTTTGGTTTTTTTTTTTTTTTTTTTTGAATATAGAAGAAATTCACCAGGAAACGGCTGCGCCAGCCGGGTTCATCCGGGAGCACCCGCTCTTCCCGCACGAGTCAGCGGCACAGCACAATGGCTTGGCCACAGCTCCAGCCCCAGCTCCCGGCGAGCAGGGCCTGCTCCCAGTTACAGAATGGGAGTGCAGGGAGCGCTGGGAGGCTGCTGGGGGAAGGACACAGATCCAGGCATGGCGATGCTGGTGATGGGGAGATCACCAGGCTCTGCCAGACCCCCTCTGGGCAGCCTGCAGGAAGGGGGAGAGGGTGTGGAAAGACCCTGTGCCTGGTTTGAGGACAGGAGGGAGCCCAGGCCATGCTCCATTATTCCCTGTGTCCCCAGCCCTGGCCCTGAACAGGAGCTGATGGGGTGCCATGGCCAAGGGCACCAGACCAGTGGTGGCAGAGCCACAGGTCCTCCACCTCTGCCAGACTGGGACCAGAATGGGTGGAGACAGGGCTCCCACCACATCCCTGCCTGCGTTGGACTGGGATAACTGGGCCCCAGCCTCTCACTCTGCGTGGTGCTGGAGCTGGTTAATGGCAAACGGCGCCTGGGAGCATTAACCCAGGCGGGGGGGTGGGAAGGGGGGGGTACAAACAGGCGCTGAGGGTGAATCTGCAACCGCAGGAAGTCAGTTATTAATTCGAGGGAGACGTTTTGCCCCTTGATTTACTGTCATCAGGCCTTTATGTAACGGCAGGGCAAGGGTGGGCAGTGCTGGGGGGAGGGGGTGGACGAGGCAGGGTGCAGTCCACCACCCCCCCGTGCTCCCCTCTGCTTCTTCCTGAGCCCCCCCATGTGAAAGGAGAAGGGGACCAGGGTGGGAGCCCACCAGTTCAGTGTGCCAGGGGAACATTGGGGAGCCCGAGAGAGTCCTGTGCCTTCCTCTTGGGACTTCCTGCTCCCCGCCCCCCCAGTTCTCAGGCTGTTGACATGGCTGGGGCCTCGTGTCCTCATGTCACCTCCTGGGTCGGGGGACAGGAGCTGGCAGAGCAGCTGCCGCCTGCGTGGTGCTAGCGTGCAAACACGGGGGTGTTTGTGCACAGATGCACTCGCACATGTGGATGGAGGTGCACGTGTGACCACGTGGGCACGTGCACATGCCTGTGAGTGTGCAGATGCGTGTGCACACGTAGGTTTGGCACGCGTGTTCAGGTGTGCGTGCACACGCGGGCACCGCTGTCCTCTCAGCACACGCCACCCCGCGCATGCTGAGGAAAGGAGCACGCGTGCACTCGCGGTGGGGACAAGGGACACGCGGGGTGTGGGACCCACAGCAGCCCCGTGGCAGCACTGAGTGCCAGGGGACGTGGCAACCCTGTGGCAGAGACCACGTGGCGTGTCACAACCCCAGGGCTCCGTGGCGGGGGGACACGTGGGGTTCCAGGGGACACAGCAGCCCTTGGTGCCGGCTGTCGGGTGGCCCAGGCGGGAGAGGGCTGGGGGATGCAACACTCCCCTGCCTTCAATTGGCTGAGCGATAAATAAATAAAAGGGAATTAAATAAATAGAGGCGAGTCGGTTTATATAATCACTGGTACAGTTTGTCCTGAACCTCTGCACGGATTAGAGAGCTGGCACCGGCCGTGGGTCATTAGCAGCTGGGCTGAGCCCCCCCAGCACGACTGCCCTGGCCCCAGCCCCGCCTGCGGCCCCCAGCCTTGCCCCCTATTTACCTATCTGGGTACTTTTTAACGAGGAACCTTGGGAAGGGCCGTGCGTGTGTGTGTGTGCATGTGTGAGCTCTGCAAACGTGCACAGAAGGGCACACGGCTGTGTGCGGGCCCCTGCCTGTGCCCAGGTGTGCCAGAGCAGGTTGGTGTGTGTGCAAGGAGCTCTGTGTGTGTGTGTGTGTGTGCCTGTGTCCATTCTGTGTGTGGGGGGGTGTGCATGCACATGTGTTTTCAAGTTTGTGTGCATGGGGGCCAGCACACGCATGTGCCTCTGCACGTGGTGTGCATGTGCAGACGTGTGTGTGGGCACCTCACACCTCTGTGTACAAGCACGTGTGGTTTTTTCCCCCTCTGCTCAGGAAAGCACCTTTCTCTCAGAGCTCCAGTTTCTTCCTGGGTGCTGGGGTGTTCCTGCAAAACCTTTTGGTTTCTTCCCTGCCTTTTGGAGCAGCACCTGGGAGGTGCATTTGTTGGGGTGTGTGTGGGGAGCCCCCTCAAAAAGCGTGACACCCAGGCCAGGAGCATCAGTGTGCCCCAGGAAACACTGGGTGCCAACTGGCCAGGGTGCCCATTTCCCCCCGCCCCTCTCCAAACACCCCCACAGCCCCCTCTCCGGGCCCAGGGTGACCCGCAAACCTCGATTCCCCTCCTCTGCTGCCCCAAATTCTCCGCGTGGCCATGGCAGAGCGTCCCCCGGCGGGGATGGCCTGCAGGAGCCCCTGATGTCCCCGGGCTGATCCCGAGTGTCCCCGCAGTGCCCCGCGGGGCGGCCCGAGCCCCGTGCTGCTGCCCGGTGCCGGGGCTGAGTATGTCCGTGCCCGTGCCCGTGCCCGTTCCCGTGCCCGTGCCGGTGCTGCTGCCCGTTCCCGTGCCAGTGCCGGTGCAGATGCCGGTGCCCGTTACCGTGCCGGTGCCCGTTGCCGTGCCCGTTCCCCGGTGCCCGTTCCCGTTCCCCGTTCCCGTGCCCGTTCCCCGTTGCCGTGCCGGTGCCCGTCGCCGTGCCCGTTCCCGTTCCCCGGGGCCGTGCCCGTTCCCGTTCCCCGGGGCCGTGCCCGTTGCCGTGCGCGCTCTTCTGCTGCCATCTAGTGCTCCGCACGGCGAGTCCCCGCAGGACGCCGTTCGCCCGTGGCCATCCCCGCCTGGGCAGTGCCTCGGCTCGGTCGGCCCCGGAGCAGCCGCCTGTACCTTGGGGACACCTTGGTGCCCTCTCTGGGGGTGCCGCCGGGCCGGGCCCCACGGCTTTGGGGTGGAGGCGGGCCCTTGGCTCTGGGGGATGGGGAGCAGCATTCCTTCCCCCTGGAAAGCGGGAGAAAGCCGGCAGAAGCTCCGTGCCCGGGAAGAGCTCAGTGGCATGAGTTGTTGCAATGGCACTTGGATGTCCCTTCACGCTCTTCCCCCCAGCCACCTCCATCTCACCGGGCACAGGCTGTGCTGGAGGGGCGCAGGATCCTGCTTTTACCCACCACTGGCCATCCTGGTACTCTTTGTCCCTGGAAGGGACCGTGCCATGGCGGGGCCACGGGTGGCACCAAGCCCAGGCAGTACCAGCCACCTCGCTGCCGCTGCAGCCGTGAGTGCCCGACCCGCGGATGTCACCACAGGAGTCCCCGACAGAGCCATTCAGTGCAGGATGACGGAGAGCAGCTCTCCTGCCTCTCTCCTGCCTCTGCCCAGCTCCCTGAGGTGGACGGACGCCTCGCCCCGCGCTCCATGCCTGCTGACTCAGGGCTTCGTGCGGCAGCGCTGACGGATCGAGCTCTGCGCGGCTGCCGGGGCTCGCCGGTGAAGCGGCTGCACCGGAGCCAGCCGAGCCCGCGGAGCGCTGCAGCGCGGCTGCCGGCCCTGCCCAGCGAGGAGGGGGTGATCGATGGGGTGTCAGCAGAGACTCAGGCTCCTCGGGGCTTTGTTCAGGGACGCCTCGGCAGGAGATGCCGCAGAGGTATTTTTAGCCATGTAATTCATAGCTACCTCCAGCCTGATTAATTTTTTTCTCCCTTGGTCAGTCCGTCACGCACTCTGTCCCGGCGGATGGATGTGTGCCGGGAGCTGGGTGTGCTGGGAGGGGCTGTGGCAAAACCTGGACACTGGGTCCATTTCAGAAAGCTTCATTTGATTCCGTTTGCGATGGAGTAAAACAAAACACCTGTATGAGGGACCCCAAATGCTGAGAAAACCCCTGCCTCAGGTGCCCCCCAGCAGGCCAGGGTGGGTGCAGCGGTGAACACCTGTGAGGCAAATTTGGTTCTGAGCCTGTGTGCTGACCTGGACCAGCTCCTGGGGTGTTCCAGCCTTTTCCAAGACACTTTCCCAACTATAGATTACAAAATGGGAGCCAGGGAGAGGCTGCAGCATCCCACATCTGTCGCCTCTGGTGAAAGCATTTCACTGAGGCCTGATTCAGCAAAACTGTGTTTTTCCAATTGCTGCTGCACCCAGGATGAGGACACACAGTCCTGCGGGCTGCCGGCATCTCCCAGGGGTGCAGGCACAGAAGGTGGATCAGGCAGCTGATGTGCTTGTCCCCTCGCTGGGAAATGTGAGCTTAGGGAGCTCAAAGGACAGCTCTGATTTGGGCTTCGGGCTCCCGTTTGCGCTTGCACCACCCCCCTTCTGCACCCTCACAAACTCTGCGAGTGCCACGGCTCCGGCTGCCCAGCTGGGACCCAGCATTTGTGGGTGCACCGCAGGGCACGCAGCAGCGGGGTCACTCTGACACCCCACAGAGGCCCTGGGCTCCTGCCAGTCGCTCTTCCGGCCGGCCGAGCGTCACCCACCGCCCCCGTGTCCTGGCGCGACCCGGCGTCCCTGCGCCAGCGCGGGGCTGCGGGGGCTGCCTCAAAGGAGCAATTTTCTTGCTCTGAAGCCCCGGCTCTGTTCGGCGCCAGGCAGGGCAGTGGGGTGCTGGGGCAGCGTGGGTGCTCCTGCTGGGCACAGGCGCTGCCAGTGCCCCCCACCTCCAGCCCTTTGATTCTGGCCCAGCCTCTTGCCCTGGAAACTGCAGCTGCCCACGGCAGGGTCATGCAGGGCAGGATCTGATCTCCTCTCCTTGGGCTCTGTGCCTGGGGACAGCTCTGTGCGAGGGGACAAGCACCCCTGTACTCTGTGCCTGAGCCACAGCAGAGCTGGCATGATGCCAGGCACCATCCCTGCATGAGGAGGGGGACACCCCAGTGTCCCCAGGGCTTGGCCCTGACTGGGTTTTTGGGGTTCCTGCAAGCCTGAGTGGCAGTGGCTTATGCTTCCTGGCAGGAATCTGCTCTGCCTGTTCTGCTTCCCAGTTATCCTGTCTTGGAGATCTGTGGGGACCCTTGCCGAGGGTTCTTGGGAGCTTGGGGACTGCATCCCCTGGCTCAAGATTTTGCTGTGAAACTGCAGAGAGGTTCCTCTGCTTCCCCAAACCAGTCCGAGGTTGTGCCCAAAGCAGTCTTAAATCCAGTTTAAGGCAATTCACAGCCCCTGCCTTGGGCCAGTGCAGGTGCTGGGGGATGGACAGACACCCAAGCCCCCTTGCTGGCACCGTCTCAAGGACAGGAGCTGAAGGGATTGGACAGGGCTGGCAGAGGTGGGAGGGGGCTCACACCAGCAGAGACCTTCACTGCCAAGCAGGGAGATGCTGTTTCTTGCCAGCAGCAAAGATTTCTCCAAAAACATGTGAGTAAAGCACCTGGAGTGAGCTGGGCCAAGGACAGTCAGGTTGGGACCCAGGGCAAGACTGGGATCAGTGGGAAACAATAGAAATCCAAACCCCTGGAACAGCGAGATGACCACTGAGCTCACGTGGGTCAGGGTTCCACCCCAACCCGCCCTCCCTGCCTTGGTCCCAGCCAGGGCCACGGCACAACCTTCCTGTCCTCGGCCCCAAGTCCCTCTTTTGCCCAGGATCAGCTTCCCCCTCCAAAATCAAACAGCTGAGGGGTCACTGCACCCCTGGCCCGGCCGCCCTCACTCACCATCCACCAGGTCTTGGCCCTCACGTCGTAGCAGAGCTGCCACCTCACTGAGCCCCCGGCCGCGGGTGCCGCTGCCCCGCCTGCCGCCTCCATCCCCAGCGGCTACTCCGGGAGGCGGCTGGCACGATGCCCTGCTCCCAGTGCCATCACAGATACTTTTCCCCCTCAAAAAGCAGCCAGGGTAGCTTCCAGCCCTGGGGAAAAGCAGCTGGATGGAGGCGAGGAATAATCCCAGTCCGGGAGGTCCCGGGCTGCCCCCGGGGAGGCGGGTCGGCTGCTCTGGGTGGGCTGGTGGGTGGTCACTGCCGGGCAGAGGCTGTGCCAGCGGCTGGACGCGCCAGAGGGACAGCACCCACGTCAGCGGGACAGAGGGACTCTGGTGGGTGGGACAGCAAAGGGATGTGCTGGGTCTTGGAGGGTTTGGGACCTGCTTTGGCTTTGTCTGCCCAGGGAAGAGGCTGCTGCAGGTACCAGCTACAGCCTGCCAGCCTCTGCTCCAGGGACCCCAACATGTCCCCATGTGGGTGATGGGCTCCCCTGTCACCTGTTCCAGAACTGTCCTCTGTCCCCCAACACACATGTGCTCAGATGGGGGCACCCTCCTTCCCCTTCCCCTTTTCCTTCCCCCTCTGCTTCTCCTCCCCTCTAGCTCTGTAGAAGCTCAGGGATGAAAAGGGGATGTGTGGGAGTCTCACCTGGGGATCTCGGGGAGCCGGACACCAGCAGAGCTGTGGGGGCTGATCTCTCTGCTCCCAGTGTGGGGCCAGGATCTGTCACTGGGGATTCCTGGCCCTGTCACCCTGGTGCCAGCATGACCTGTGAGCAGGTCAGAGGTGCCTCAGTGGTGACATCCTTCTGGCCTCACTGTTCCCACGTGCGCTGTGGATTCCCCAAAGGATCCCAGTGGGGGTCACATCTGTCCCCTTCCCTCTGTGACTGCTCCCTGCTCCCCACCCAGGCATGAGCCATCCTGGATTTTGGGCTTGCCACAAGGAATCCTGACCCCAGTGAGTGCTCAGTGCTCTCAGTTGCCCGTGTCACCGTGTCCATTTAACATCTCTTCTCCCGGGAATTGTGATTTGATTTGGGGTTTGGGGGTCGTGGGCTGACACACTCCCCCCCCGCCTCCCCCCCCCTCCCTTTTTCCCCATGCATGGCTGGACAGCCAGCTCTGGCTTTGTCATTCTCAGGGACAATCAGATTCCTCCCAGTGTTGCCTACTGGGACAAACTGGTCCCTGCTGGGTGCCCTGCCTTCCCCCTGTGCCCCCTGTGCCCCCTGCCCTCCTGCCTGCTGCTTGCAGACTTTCCAACCCCAGGGTTTTGCTGCAGGGATTGAGAAAGTTTTTTAGGAAGTCTGGGGTTTTGTTTTTGTTTTTGTTTTCCTTTTAAGGCCCAGGATTCATGGGAGAAGCTCAGTTTATGCTGAGCTGGAGATTTGATCACATTTGGGGATATCCAGACAAGAAGCTTCAGGGATGGAGCCATGCTGCTGCCTGGGGCCCAGGAGGCTTGGGCACCACCACAGACACAGTGCCAAAGGATTTTGGGGTGGGTGAGATGTCTCTGTGGGAAGGGAAGCAGCACAAGGGGCAGGTTGCAGGAATTCAGCTCCTGGAAATGATTAATTTCAAGGCATGGAGATTACTTCCTGATTTACTTTTTTCCCCTAACCACTGTGTTTTTTAATCCTTAATTTTGATCAAAAGCCAGGCCTTTTCCTGGGAAAAGAACTCTGGAGCTTCTTATGAACATTTTCCTTTCCAATGAGACTTTTTTCATCCAAACAAGGGTTTGGGGCAGAAAATAAATCCAAAGTTGAGTCGTGGTTGCAGCTCAGAGCTGGTACCAAGGCAGGAGGGTGGCACTGGGCAGCAGTGGGTGCTGGGGGTCAGACAGATTCAGCTGAGTGATTAAAATCTTCCTGTTTGGAATCTTCCGGAATTGCGGTTTGGCATGGAAAAGGCGGCTTCAAAGCGGTGTGTGATAATGAGAGTGTGTGTGCACTGATGTGTGTGCACACGGAGGCAAGTGTGTGCGTGACAGGAGTGTGTGTGTGACAGGAGTGTGTGTGACAGGAGTGTGTGTGACAGGAGTGTGTGTGTGACAGGAGTGTGTGTGACAGGAGTGTGTGTGTGACACGAGTGTGTGTGTGACACGAGTGTGTGTGTGACACGAGTGTGTGTGACAGGATTGTGTGTGACACGAGTGTGTGTGTGACACGAGTGTGTGTGACAGGAGTGTGTGTGACAGGAGTGTGTGTGTGACACGAGTGTGTGTGTGACACGATTGTGTGTGACAGGAGTGTGTGTGTGACACGAGTGTGTGTGTGACAGGAGTGTGCGTGTGACACAATTGTGTGTGACAGGAGTGTGTGTGTGACAGGAGTGTGTGTGACAGGAGTGTGTGTGTGACAGGAGTGTGTGTGTGACAGGAGTGTGTGTGTGACAGGAGTGTGTGTGTGACACGAGTGTGTGTGACAGGAGTGTGTGTGACAGGAGTGTGTGTGACAGGAGTGTGTGTGACAGGAGTGTGTGCGTGACAGGAGTGTGTGTGACAGGAGTGTGTGTGTGACAGGAGTGTGTGTGTGACACGAGTGTGTGTGACAGGAGTGTGTGCGTGACAGGAGTGTGTGTGACAGGAGTGTGTGTGTGACAGGAGTGTGTGTGTGACAGGAGTGTGTGTGACAGGAGTGTGTGTGTGACAGGAGTGTGTGTGTGACACGAGTGTGTGTGACAGGAGTGTGTGTGTGACAGGAGTGTGTGTGTGACAGGAGTGTGTGTGACACGAGTGTGTGTGTGACACGATTGTGTGTGACAGGATTGTGTGTGACAGGAGTGTGTGTGTGACACGAGTGTGTGTGTGACATGAGTGTGTGTGACACGAGTGTGTGTGTGACATGAGTGTGTGTGACACAAGCGTGTGTGACACGAGTGTGTGTGTTTGATGAGTGTGTGTGACACGAGTGTGTGTGACATGAGTGTGTGTGACACAAGCATGTGTGTGATCAGTGTGTGTGTGATGGGTGTGTGTGACACGAGTGTGTGTGACACAAGTGTGTGTGTGATAAGTGTGTGTGACGAGTGTGTGTGTGACACAAGCTGTGTGTGACAGGAGTGTGTGTGACAGGAGTGTGTGTGACACGAGTGTGTGTGTGACGAGGAGTGTGTGTGATGAGTGTGTGTGACACGAGTGTGTGTGTGATAAGTGTGTGTGACACAAGCGTGTGTGTGATAAGTGTGTGTGTGATAAGTGTGTGTGTGATAAGTGTGTGTGTGATGGGTGTGTGTGTGTGATAAGTGTGTGTGACACGAGTGTGTGTGTGACAGGAGTGTGTGTGATGGGTGTGTGTGTGTGATAAGTGTGTGTGACGAGTGTGTGTCTGTCCCCTCCGTGTGCCAGCTGGCGGGCGATGTGCTGACGCTGAGTGGAGCAGACATGTCCCGCTAGAGGCAGCTCTGCTGTCCCAGGGTGGCAGAAGCAGGGAGGAGATGCCAGGAGACAGCACCAGAAATACACTGAGAGGCCTTGGAGGCTTGGGAAGAGCCTCTGGCACATCGCTGCCTGTGGGGAAGGGCTCTGGGGTGTCTGGGGGGCCCCGAAGCTCCTGCCAGGATGGTGTTTGTGGGGGGAGTGCTGTAGAAAGGCCACGTGCCAGAGGTGGGGGTGCCACACACTCCTGGTCCATCTCCAGGGGCATCACCTGGACTTGATGGGGGTCTGGAAGTGCTTTGACAGGCACTGGGGGGCAGAACGGGGTGAGAGACCCCCAGAGTGAGGGGTGGGAGGGAGGGAGGGAGGTGGCCTCAGTGCTGACCCCCACCCTGGCGTGATCCCCACTCTGCCGTTCCTGGGGCAGGGCTGTTGGGAAGCAGCCAGCCAGGAGAATGGATGTGCTGGGGCTGCTGCTGCTGAGCCGACTGCTCCAGCCTGAGGACCTGGGGGCTTGCCTTGGCACCTCAGCACTGCCCAGGGTGATCCTGCCTCCTCTGGCTCGTCATTGGTGCAAAGCCCAGCTGTCTATGCCTCAGTTTCCCTGGCAGGAAGGGCTGTGCCCACTGCTGCCCACCGTACCAGTTCCTGGGCCATCCCTGCAGCATCCCCCAGGGCCTTATCCCTGGAGAGGGGAGGGAGGTGGCAGTGGGGCTGTTCACAGCTGGGCCTCTCTGCTGCCAAACTGGGTCCCCCTGCCTGGGCTGTCGCCTCAGGGGGCTCTGTGTGCACGTGTGGGGGTAAGGGGGGTGTGCAGGGGTGTGAGGGCACACATGGATGTCCAGCTGCCACCAGTGGCTCCAGTACTGCGCCGTCAAGGCGCTGACCCCCCCCCAGGCCTGGGGCTGCTCTGGGAGGGTCAGGCCTTGCTCTCGTTTGGGACCACTCATTAGTGATGAGGGACCAGTGTGAGGGTCAGGCAGGGCACTCAGGCCCACAGGTACCCTTGTGCACACATCTTCCCTTGCTGTTCTGTGCCTCAGTTTCCCTTGGCATGTCTTTTCCCCCTGATGTTCCTGATGCCACTTTCTGCTGGTCCCTGCAAGATGCAGTGATCCCATGGGAGTAACGCGGTGACACCTTTGCTTGTGCCACAGAGCCACCAGGGTCAGCAGGATGGCAGCATGAGCCCATCACCTGGCTCCACAGCAAGAGGAGGCAAACAGGGACAGGATGAAGCCCTGTCTGAGCTCGTGTCCCAGTGATGGAGGTGGAGGTCTCTGCTTTACTCTCATGTGGGACCCCTTCCATGAGGGCCAGCATCTGGAGCTGGGTGCTGGTCCCTGTCTGGGGCCATGGCAGCTTCTGCAGCTGCTGAACTGGGATCACTGCCCAGATCTGAGCATTTTTTGGGATGTCACATTTGGTGGCCAAGAGGAGAGAGGGGACAACAATGGGAGGTGACAACGACAGTGTGCCCCACCTGCTCAGACCCATCTCTGAACATGAACACGCCCAGCACTGGGGGGGGTAAGGGGGAGTGCAGTAAATTCTGCACCCCAAAACCACCCCCGTTAAGGCAGGACACAGCTCCCCCCACCCCAGCCAGACCCCACCCGGCCAGGGAAAGGAGGCACCACAGCGCCCAGGGCTGTGCGAGCCCGCCAGAGCCATCCCCGGACAGCACCGTCCCCCCTTCGGGCGGGACCCCCCGCCCGTTCCGCGGGGCGGTGCGGCCGTGCCGTGCCGAGCCGTGCCGAGCCGTGCCGTGCCGTGCCGAGCCGTGCCGAGCGTTCCGCGCTCCGTGCCGAGCCGAAGCGTGCCGAGCCGAGCCGAGCCGTGCCGAGCCGTGCCGAGCGTTCCGCGCTCCGTGCCGAGCCGTGCCGAGCCGTGCCGAGCCGTGCCGAGCGTTCCGCGCTCCGTGCCGTGCCGAGCCGAGCCGTGCCGTGCCGTGCCGTGCCGTGCCGTGCCGTGCCGAGCGTTCCCGGCTCCGTGCCGTGCCGAGCCGAGCGTTCCCGGCTCCGTGCCGTGCCGTGCCGTGCCGTGCCGTGCCGTGCCGAGCCTTCCCGGCTCCGTGCCGTGCTGTGCCGAGCCGAGCCGTGCCGAGCCGAGCGTTCCCGGCTCCGTGCCGAGCCGAGCCGTGCCGAGCCGAGCGTTCCCGGCTCCGTGCCGTGCCGTGCCGTGCCGTGCCGAGCCGTGCCGAGCCGTGCCGAGCCGAGCCGTGCCGTGCCGTGCCGTGCCGTGCCGAGCCGAGCCGTGCCGTGCCGTGCCGTGCCGAGCCGAGCGTTCCCGGCTCCGTGCCGTGCCGTGCCGTGCCGTGCCGAGCCGAGCCGAGCCGAGCCGAGCCGTGCCGTGCCGAGCCGAGCCTTCCCGGCTCCGTGCCCCCCCGGGACCCCAGACCCGGCTCGGCCCCGGCGCCGGGCGGGGCTCGGGGGCGGCGCCGCGCGGGCGGGGGCGGCGGTGACGTCAGGCGCTGTCCGCGGTGCTGAGGGAAGATGGCGGCGCGCTAGAGCCGGGCGGCGGCCAGGGCCCCCCGCGCCCCCCGCGCCCCCCGGCACCCACACCGCCGCCATGTCGCTGCTCTGCGTCGGAGGTAGCGGGGCACGGGGCACGGGCCGGGCGGGGGGCGCGTCCCGCGGCCCCTGTGCCCGGGGCGGAGAGGGGGGAGCGCGGGGCTGCGGGGCCGGCGGGGCCGCGGGGGCTGTGGGCAGGAGGGGCGCGGTGAGGCGGGGGGCTCGTGGGAACGGCGCCATTCACGAGCGCCCGGCGCGGGGATTTATGAATGAACCGGCGGGGGCGCGCGCGCGGCGCGGGAGCCGGGAGCGGGGGTGGGGGAGGGGCGGGGGTGTGGGCGCGCCCTGCCCGCACAGGGATCCCCCGGAACCCCCCGGGATCCCCCGGAACCCCCGGGATCCCCCCGAACGCTGGTCCTGACCCCAAACCCGCGCCGGGAGGGACGGGGCTCCCTCCGCGCCTGCCGCCGCCCCATGGGAACGGCGGGGAGGGACGGGACTCCCCCCGGAACCATCCCTGGCTCCCCTCCCGCTGCGGGAAGGGGGCTCCCCCCGGAGCAACTCCCGGGCTTCCCTCATAACCTCCCAGCGCCGTGGGGCGGGAGCTGCCCCCATAACTTCCCACTGCCGGGGAGGGAGAGGGCTCCCCCATAAACCCCCCCGGGCTCCCTCCTTGCCCCTACCCCGCCGTGGGGAGGGGGCTCCCCCCTCGCCGCCCACCCCAGCCTCTCCAGCTTGCCGCCCCCTCGGAGCCCCCTTCTTCCCATCCTGCCCCCTTCGTGTCTCTTCCCACACCCCCCTCAAGTGCAGACCTCACCGTGCTCACCCCCCAGACACCCCTGCCCGTACACCCCCTGCACCATCGCTTCTCTCCCCATATACCCCCCTACCCAGCCCCCCAGGACCCCACCCCTCACGCCTGTCCTCAGGCACCCCCATCCTGCAGACACAGCCCTCTGCATTCCCAACCACACCCTCATGAAAAATACCCCATCTGTGCCCCCAACACCCCACATCTATCCCCAACCCCCCATTACACCCTGAAGCACTCCCGATCCCTGAAATCCCTCCACTCCCAAAATCTTCCATCCCCATCTATGTATCTCTACATTCTCTCAAATCCCCCCAAAATCATCCATCCCCATCTATGTGTCTCTACATTCTCACTCCCCCAAACAGATCCCCTGCACCCCAAATCCCACACTTTCCCCACTTCCCTCTGTGGAACCCTAAATACCCCCCTCAGATTACAGCCCGCGCCCCAGCCCCACCTCCTGCAGCCCCCTGTGCCCCTGCAGGTGTTCCCTGACCTGGCATGGGGATGCCGGTGGGAGTCCGGGCAGCTGAGGGGGTCAGGGTGGAAGCCTGAGCGTCCGGTGCTGTGTGCCCAGTTAGGGGATCTGGCGCTGGTCACCCCATACTGGGATGAACTGGGGGATTGCACAGGTGGGGGATCCCTGCACCCAGCACTCTGAGCCCTGCCCAGCGCGGTGCCCAGATGAGTCCTGCAGGCCTGGCCCCATCCTCCTGGTCAGTCTGGATTGAATGCTCAGTAAGGGGGGCACAGAAGTCGGGAGGGGGTCCCTTTACCCCCTTCTCAAGGCCCTATGACATCCTGATGGGGACAGGGCAGCACTCGTGTGTCTTGGGGTCACAGGATGGAGGTGGCAGAGTGACAGATGGGACAAGGGGGGGCATAGAGTGTGTGGGATTCCCCCACCCCAGGTGAAACCTGGAGGAAATGGGGCTCTCCCGGTGCTGCCTGAGTTCATCGGGATGGGGACTGTGCCCCCTTCCACCCCCTGACGTGTCCTTGTCCTTGAGGTGCTGTCACAGCCCCCTCTGTGGTGGCAGTGCCACAGCTGGCATGCCCCCCCCCAGCCAGCCCCAGATTTCAGGTACTCTCCTCTGGCGGGGGATGCCTCTTTACTGCCACTTAAAGGACTGTCACACGTGGTGACACCCTCGGTGGCGCTGGGGGTGGCTGCTGAGAAAGCTCCGAGTGGGTTGGGGGGGTTGGGGCTTCCCCCAGTGCCCTGTCACCACTCGCTGGTCACGCTTCTCCTGCTATTTTTGGGGCTCCCGGGGGCGGGGGTGCCACCCCAAAGCCTCCCCCTGGCTTTCCCTGCCCTTCCTGGGGGGCTTCGTGCCAGGGGGTGTCCCTGTGTGACAGGCACTGGAGTGACCTGGGAGTGTGGGGTGAGTGGGGACAGGAGGAGGTGTCTGGAGTGGCGGGAGGCAGACGGACAGATGGACAGGCGGGCGGATGGGCATCTGGAGAGACAGATGGAGAGACGGAGGGACAGATGGATGAAGGGGATGGGAGACGTGATCACGGAGGCTCAGGGGTGGGTGGGTGGACTGACAGAGGGGTGGAGGGACAGAGGGAGAGGAAGGACAGAGGGGTGGATGGAAGGACAGACGGATGGGTGGGTGGATGGATGGAGGGGTGAATGGAGGGTTGGACAGAGGGCTGGATGAGGGACATGGGGATGGACAGACAGATGTATGGAGGGATAGACATAGGGATGGGTGTGTGTGGAGAGACCGGTGAGTGGACAGAGAGTGGGGTGCCCAGGCAGAGGCATGGATGGGTGAACAGAGAGGGGAGTGGACAGAGAGACACGTGAATGGACGGACAGAGGGATGGACACACAGGAGATGGACAAATGGTGGGTGGTGGGAGTGGGTGGACAGACATGCAAATGGATGGATAGACAGAAGGATGGGTGAGTGGAGAGACAGGAAAATGGACAGAGGGGTGGGTGGATGGATAGAGGGGTGGGAGGATGGATGGACAGCAAGATGGATGGGTGGATGGGTGGGTGGAGAGACTGGTGAATGGACAGGCAGCAGGATGGATGTACAGAGGGATGTGTGGACAGGCAGAGGGGTGGGCAGACAGACAGGCCTGTTATGGCATGCCAACAGCCCAGCCCAGTTTTCATGCCATTCCCAGTCCAATCTCTGCCAGCTGCCTCCTGTCTCAGTTTCCCCAACTGGTCAACACCCCTTGAGATGAGCCAGATCACCCCAGCCTGGGAAGACCCCAGCTTGCTGATGTCACGTGAGCATCACACTGTCCTCAGCTCCTTGCCTGGGGGCTCAGGTTGAATTTAGCCCCAGGGTGGCACCCCAGGATTCGCCACCCCTGTGCCAGCTTTGGGGACCCTTTGATGGGTGGGAGGGCAGCACATCCTGCAGATGGTGACAGCAGGACTTCTCCCTGGCAGGAGATGACAGCCAGGAAAGCCACGTGTTCCCTGGGTAATTGTTTGTTCCTGTCAGCTTGGGTATTTTTGGAGCTTTTCCTTCCTCTGCTCTCCCGTTCCTTTTTGGAAGCAGCAGCTGGTGAAGAATAGTGGGTGCCCCTGGGCCCGGGGGAAGGGGGATCCCTGTCAGCCTCTGGCAGGTTCTGGCTCCAATGCTCTGTTAGAATAGAATAATATCAATTTATAATATGTATAATATAATGTATAAATACATTCTATTTCATTTACATAATCATTACACACAGTGCTGCCAGCCATCCCCAGACAGCCTCCAGGCTCCCAACCTGGTGTCACTTGAGGATCTTTGGGATGCCGGAGCCTTGTGCCAATCCCCCAAGTGTGAATTCCCCATCTCTGGAGCCCTGTGGTTCTCTGGGAACGTGGCTGCCAGTGGTGTAGCTGGTGACCTTCCTTGGGGCAAAAAGCCACCCAGCGTGTCACCCTTTCGGTGGCACAGGGCAGGCAGTTGAGTTAGACGGTCCCCAGTTGTTTTTCGAGGTGCTGATTTCCCTTGCCTCAGTTTCCCCGAGGTCTCTGGTGCCACGTGGCCTCCTCCCAGCCCTGCCAGGCACGTGGCGCTGGCGGCAGCCCCACGTCCCCTCCAGCGCTGGTGGCGGGTGATAAGCGGCTGGCGAGCGGCACGTCTCCGAAATCAAATTACCTTTGATGTCGCCAGGGCTATTTTCATCCCTGCTCGGTCACGTTGGTCTTGCACCCGCTGGCACCCGCGTCATTTAAGCGTTCTCCGGGTGCTGTGTCATTCCCTCCCCGCCTGGTCCCCTCCCGACAGCCCCGAGGACACCCCTGGGCCCCGCCGCCCCCCGGCATCGGCAGCGTCGGTTCCTGGCTGTGCTCGTCTCCCTTTGCCCCCCACTGCAGCCAAAAGCTGGGGACCGACCCCCACCCAACGGGGTAAAGCTGGGGGGTGTCAGCCAGAACTGGGGGGGGGTTCCCATGGAGCTGAGCAGGATCGGAGGGCTCCCTGCACCCCCCAAGGGGCAGGATGGGAACCAGCCCCACAATGCCCCCATGGTGGAGACAGGGCTGGGATGGAGTAGAGGTGTTTTGGGGCTGTATAGGATTTTGGGGGGGCCATCTCCACCCCTGGGGCTGTTTTGGATCAGGGAGGGTTACAAGCCCCTGACCCACCCGGTTTCCTGCGGGAAATATGGGTCAGTGCTTTGGGAGAGCCTTAACCCAGGTCCTGCTGGGCTGGTGCCACCCAGATGGGACTCAAATGGGGAACAGCATCCCCCAGACCACAGGTTATCCTCTGAATATGGAGGCTAACATCATCTCTTTCTCCAAATAAATCCCAAAGAAAAAGTGTGGGGTGAGGGGGGATAACACCCCCTCAACAGAGGAAGGCTGGTCATTTGGGGTTGCAAGCTGTCCCAGAGTTGCAGGTTTTTTGGGGGAGCATTTTCTCCCTTCTCATGCCCACCCCCAACTCATATCTGATCCCTCACCCTCACTTGGCATGGGAGATTCCAGCACTTTTCCCACCTGGCATCTGGGGGGGGCACGTTGGGGACAAGCAGGACTGGGGTCCTCCCACCCCCTTGACACCTTGTGGGGATCCCCAGCCTTTCCCCAGGGTCTCAGCCTGATTTTCTTCTCTCCCTTTGTCCCCACAGTTAAAAAGGCCAAGTATGATGGGCCCCAAGGTAAGTGAGACTCCATCTGAGGGGAGAGGGTGGGGGGATCTTGGGCTGGTTGGGTGTGGCAGAATCAGAGGAGGGGCTGGGGAAGGAGGTCGAGGGGACCCTTGGCTCTGGAGGCATCATTTGGCAAGTTGGGGACACACACACATGCAAATGGAGGTGCTCTGGATGGAGCGGGGGGCTCACATCCCACCAGCCCTGGCAGATGTAGGATCCCTCCTGGGACTGGGGTGCGGAGGGAAGTGTGTGTGGGGGTGGCAGGGGGCAGTGTCGGGGAGAGGGGACACACTGGAGGTCACTTCACTCTCTGCTTGTTCCCACAGAGAAGTTTAACACCTACGTGACCCTGAAGGTGCAAAATGTCAAGAGCACGACCATTGCAGTGCGGGGCAACTTGCCCTCCTGGGAGCAGGACTTCATGTTGTGAGTGTCCAGGGGTCCCCTGAGCTCCCCCATCCCTGTTGCTCCCCCCTTGCCCCCATAAAGAACACGGGGAGTCCCCTATTGCCCTGCCTCCAGATATGAGGGGCTCACCTGAGTCCTGGGCCCAAGGGGACAGGTAGAAGCTGGGGTGGTCCCCGGAGGCTGCTGAGACCTGAGAGGGGTTAACTTCATGGGGGTAACCTGATACCTTTCCTGTCCCCAGTGAGATCAATCGGCTGGACCTGGGCCTGACTGTGGAGGTGTGGAACAAGGGGCTCATCTGGGACACCATGGTGGGCACGGTGTGGATCCCCCTCCGGACCATCAGGCAGTCCAATGAGGTAGGGAGGCAGGCACAGGCATTTCCCTGCTGAGCCCCAAGGGACATGTGCCACCCCCAGCTGTCCTTTGGGCCAGGCAGAGCTTTCCCCATCCTGCCTGGGGCCACACCCTGTGTGCTGGGGTTGGGAGAAAGGAAAGGGGGGTCTGGGAGCTCTCCTCACTGCATTTCTACCTGACAGGAGGGCCCTGGGGAATGGCTCACACTTGACTCCCAGGTCATCATGACCGACAACGAGATTTCAGGCACCAAGGATCCGACTTTCCACCGCATCCTCCTCGACACGCGCTTTGAGCTGCCGCTGGGTGGGTGCCCCATCCCTGGCCGCCAGGCTCAGCCTGTGTCCTTCCTTGCCCTCAGCCCCAGGGGTGCTTATGAGCTTTGGAGCTGAGGCTCAGGGTCTGATCCTGTGGCCCCAAAAGCTTGAGGGCTGTTTTGGGGAGGTCTGTGCACCAATTGGGGTCTTTGCTCTCACAGATATCCCTGAGGAGGAGGCCAGGTACTGGGCCAAGAAACTGGAGCAGCTCAACGCAATGCGGGACCAGGATGATGTGAGTGCTGCCAGGCCTGGGGTGAGGGGTCAGGGTCAGTGCTGCCAGCAGGAGCTCTCACCAGCCCCTCTCTCCCCAGTATGCCTTCCAGGAGGAGCAGGAGAAGCCTCTGCCTGTGCATGGCTCACAGTGCTGTAAGTGCTGCCCTGTCCCTGCCCCGCTGTGGGACACCCACACCCTCCTTTCCCACACCGAGGAATTTTAAGGGGTGGGCTCCACATCTGCTTTGGGGTATTGGACCCCAACCCAAGTGGGGTTCAATTTCACCCCATACCCAGTCCTCATCCCCATTCCTGTTGTCCTTCCAGTGTTTGCCAGTGTTTCTCTGCTGTCTCCCAGCTCCACAGTGGCTGAGCCTTCCTGTGGGTGGAGGGGATGCAACAGGGAGCAATGGGGCTGATGAGGACAGTGCCTCTGGGGCAAGGGGCAGCAGGCTGGTGCTGGGGGCTGCTGGATGGGGGCCCTGCAGAGGCATGTGGGGTGGCAGCTCAGTTTGTCCCAACACATGCCTCAGTTCCCCCTTCTGTAACCACCCCAGGGCCACGCATGATTCAGTGCCCCTGTGCCCAACCCCAGGCCCTGTCCATGCCAGTGCTGCCATGCCTGGCCATAGCATTGTCCCCAGCCTGGGTCAGTGGCACCATGCCCACCTCGGGCACTGTCTCCAGTCCAGCTTGGTGTCATCATGTTCAGGCCCAGGCAGTGTCCCAGAGCCAGTGTGCCCCGTCCTGGATGCTGTGCCCAGGGCAGTGTCCCCAATCCAGCGTGCCCTGTGGGAGATGCTGGTTCCTCCCAGCCAGCTGCTTCCATCTTTATTGTCTCTGCCCCTTTCTTTGTAGGCAACTGGAATTATTTTGGCTGGGGAGAACAGCAGAGTAAGTATCCTGCCCACTCCTTTTCTTCCCCGAGTCAAGTGTGAGCTCCCCCCAGCACATCCCTCTTTGCCTGGCCTGGGGCTCAGAGGACCTGGAGCTTGGGTCTAGCTGTGGCCTTGTGCCATGACTCTGCACTGGGTGAGGACAGTGTCACCAAGTGCCCTGTCCTGGGCAGGGCTGTCCCCATGGGCTGGTGGGGATATGGCACCATGGGGCTCTGTGCCCTTGGGGTGTCCCAGTGCAATGAGCAGCTCGGGCTTTGCCTCTGTGGTGGAACATTGGTTGGGCAGAGGGAGGGTTCCTGTCCCCATCCTCTTCCCCCTTCTGTACATCCCAAATTCCCCCTCCACCTTCCCCTCATCCCCCCAAACCCTTCCTGTGCTGATATCATGTCAACTCGCCCCTCACCCTGCCCTGGGCCCACCTCCCCAGTACGGTCCCACAGCAGTGGGGACATAGACATAGTGGTAGGACTAAAGGGTCTGTGCAGGGTGGGGGGCAGATTTGGGCCATCCCCTGCCCCACTCATGTGGCCCCTTGCAGCCGATGACCCCGACAGTACCGTGGACGACCGGGACAGTGACTACCGCAGCGAGACCAGCAACAGCATCCCCCCACCCTACTACACCACGTCGCAGCCCAACGCCTCCGTGCACCAGTACCCCATGAGGCACCAGCAGCAGAGCTCCCGCGACTCCTACACCGACTCCATGCAGAGCTACGAGATGGACTACTCGGACCAGGCTCCCATCAGGTAGAGTGGCCACAGCCAACACCCTGGGACCGGTTCTCTCAACCTCCCCCGCAGGTGACAGAGGCCAGCTGGTCCCCAGGGTGACGCCTGGGATGGTGCTCCCAGTGCAGTGGGTGACAGAGGGAAGGATGAGGTGAGGCAGAGCGGGGTGGCGCTGGCCCCATCCAGGCCTTTCCTTCTCACTGGGAAGTTTTCAAACTCTTTTGGGGCACTGCTCTCCTCTGTCCTCACTGGGTTTGGGGCCCCCCACCCCTGGCTGTCCCTGCTGGGAGCTGGGCAGTGGAGTGTGGGGTGGCTGGGGACACAGACGGGGCAGAGCCCAGCCCAAAGTGCCAGCCCCATCCAGGTGGACAGAGCCTCCCTGCCAGTGTCCCCACGGCAGCAGGGGGTGGCGGGTGGCGGTGGGACCTCGCTGACCATGTTCCTCTCCTCCCCTGGCAGACGCTATGGTAGCGTAGACTCTGCCGCAAACGGACGCAGCGACGCTGAGTCCGGTTCTGAGTCGAGCAGGCGGACCAGCCGCCAGCCTTCCCTTGAGAGCAGGCGGTCCCTAGACCTATCGGATAGGTGGGTCGCTACCTGTGCCGTGTGCCGTGTGCCGTCGCAGAGTGCTGTGGTCGGTCCTTGCAGCCATGGTGAGGCCAACACCAGTCCTGGCAAGGGCGGCCTTGTGCCACCCTCCCCGCCCCGAATCAGCCTTGTACAGGGACAGCTTTGGGATGCTCCAGGTGTTCCCCCAGCCCCTCTTGCTGCTGCACCCCAGTTCATGGGGTGACATCCCGGCGTCCTGGTCCCGCTTGCTGGCACTGCGACTGTCTGGCAGCACTGCTGCCTGTTCCTTGTCACGTCAGCGGGTGTGGGACTGGGTCCTTGGGGACTCAAATGCCACCCCCTGTTCCTGGTCACCTACCAGGGCGCGCCTGTCTGGGCAAAAGCTTCATGCAGTGATTTGGGATCCTACGATGTGCCAAGAGTACCTCTCAGCTCTGACCAGGATCAGGGTGGGGAGTTGTGGGGTTTCCAGGCGTGAGCTGTCTCTCCTGCATCCCTGTGCCCCAAGTGCTCCTTCCCAAGGTACCTGGATGATGCCAGTACCCCTCCCAGCTGGGACCAGCCTGAGCCATCCCCCAGCACTCTCCTCCCTGCGGTGTCCCCTGGCTTCCCACAGCCTGGCTCAGCCACTCTGGGCTCTGCCCAGCCCAGCCCCTCACCTTTGTCCCCTCTCTCACGCCCTGAGCCCTGGCTGCCAGTGCTGGAGACATGGTGTCGGCCTCTTCCTCGGCATGTCCCTGTCCTGTCTGCATGTCTGCTTCTGTCAGCCTGTCCCCATGGAGCCACGGGGCTGCCCTGTCCCTGGCAGCCCCCCGGGCCACAGGTCCCCCGTGGGCCTCCCAGTGCAGGCAGCCGTGAGAGGAGGGGGCTAGAAGGGCTGGGGCAGATGGGGTGGGGGAAAGAGTCTGGCCTGGCAGCAAGAGCAGAGAGGGGCCCCCCGGGTAGGGATGGTGTCAAGAGGAGTGAGGGGGTTGAGGGGGTGTCCTGGGGTGGGGGTGCCTGGGAGGGCTGCGCAGAGCGCGGGTGACAGATCTGTGTGTCAGGGGCAGGACAGGGTGTCTGGCAGCAGCAGGAGGCAGGATCTGGCTGGAGGTGCTGCTGCCCCTACCCCTGGCTGGGGTGAGCCTAGGAGACAGACACTGGTAGCCCATCCACACCGTCAGCCGGGCACAGGCAGGGAGCTCGGAGTGCCCCTGCTGGGCGGGCTGGTTCCGGCCGACGGAGTTTCCTGGTCCTGTGCCTTCGACTCCCAGGACGAGGAGCCCAGTGCTCCCGATGGGAGCTGCACATCCTCCCGCCCTGAGCAGGGCCCTGGGGCTCTGCCTGGGGTTACACGGACCCACGGGAGCCCTGTCCTTGTGTCCCCTCGCCCCTCAGCCCCACAGGGAGCAGCCGCTACGCCTCGTCGGCCGAGCTGAGCCAGGGCAGCTCCCAGCTGAGCGAGGACTTCGAGAACGAGAGCCTGAGGGACTCAGAGCTGGACGAGAGGGACGGGGACTCCTACCACTCCTGCCACAGCTCCGTCAGCTACCGCAAGGACTCGCCGCGCTGGGAGGAGGAGGATGATGATGATCTCTACCTGGAGGAGGAGGAGGAAGAGTTCATTGAGGACTACAGTGAGACTGAGGAAGGCTACCCCAAGGAAGAGGAGTTGGAAGAGGAGGAGGAGGAGGAACTGCGGGAGCAGGACACCTATGAACCCCCTGAGCATGAAACATACCCACCACCACCACAGAAACCTGTGCCACAGCAGCAGCAGCAGCAACATGTCCCGCAGCAGCAGCAACAGCAGCAGCAACAGCAGCAGCAGCAGCAACCCCAACTGGTCCCACAGCAGAAACCTCAGCAGCAGGAAAGGAAGGAGGAGAGGAAAGAGGAGAGGAAAGAGGAGAGGAAGGAGGAGAAGGACACCTCTGCTCCCCAGGAAGCCCCTGAGGCCCTCCAGGCCCAGCGGGCAGAGGAGGAAGTTCCCCTGCAAGAGGCAGCCCTGGAGACTGAGCCCCCAAAACCGGCTGAGAGGTAGGAGGAGAAACTGACCTGTGGTGTCCCTGGGTTGGCGCTGTGCCTGGAGGCACTGAGGATGCTCTGGAGGTGGCTCAGGGATGGTGCTGGTGCTTGGCGCAGGACCAGGGACCTTCTGCTGCGTCTGGAGCTTTTCCAGGTGCCTGAGCCATCGAGGTGGGGGAAGCCCACCTTGTGCCACCCAGGCAAGAGCCAGCACCCTGGGCACGCTGCCCAGGCCCAGCCACCCCCAGTGCTGAGCATGGCTCAAGGTGTTCAAGAACCTGCTGGGGCTGCAGGGCTGCAGGTATAACCTGGGACGAACATGGGGCTGGGGGGATGGGTTCTCGGGACTGTGATTCCTCTCCTCTGGCACAGGCTCTTGGCACCCTGGGTGGAGCTTGGTCAGAGGACATTTCCTTTACAGAAGTCAGTCCTCTCCCTAGGCCTGGTAGAAGTTCATCCATGGCCTCGTGTGCTGTACAAGTGAAGTAATTGGTGGTCAGGTTCCTGATGCCGCATGTGAATAATTCATGTCTTGGGGACAGATTATTCAAATATCATTATTGATCATTTCCATTTTCAGTGAGTGTCACTCCTCTGTGCAGAGGTGAACTGCTGTGATGGGCTTTTTCAGCCTTTTATTTAGTTTAAATTACACACCAGGAATGGAGCATCTCAAATTGAAACCAATGTGTAATGAGTTGTTTTTAAAAAACCTGGATATTTAGGCCCAAGACCTAGCAGGAACCTGAGGGCCTCAGGTCATGTCTGCCTGCAGTAGCCACTGGGCAGAGGCCTTAGGGGTCCTTTGCTGGAACTGGGGACTGTGGATTAGTGCTGGGGACCATAGATTGTGCTGAGAACCCCAGATTGTGTCAGGACCCCTAGATTAGTGCTGAGGACCTCAAATTAGCACTGATGACCCCAAATTAGCTTTTTGGACCCCAGAGTAGCACTAGGGACTGTGGACTACTGCTGGGAGCCACAAGTTAATGAGGATCCCAGGTTAGCACTGAGGATCCCAGATTAGCACAGATAGAGCCCCCAGGTCTGAGCAGTTCATCTGAGCGCCCCACGGCCTCTTCCCAGGGCAGTTCTGGGTTCCTCTCTCCAGTGTCGCATCACACCGGGCTCTCCAGAAGACTGGTATGTTTGGAGGATTTCTTTGCTTTTCCTCTGTGTCTTGATTTTGTAGGAGAGGAGAAAAAGCCCAATAACACCCAGCATGTCCAGGCAGACGCTTTCCCTGGGCTTGGAACCACTGGGATGTTGGGTGCTCTTTACCCAGGAAGCTGTGAAGTGGCCAGAGGACATTGTGCTGGGGAGATGGGGGGCAAAGGATGTTTAATTCACATGCTTTTGTCACCAACTGTCCCCTCTGTGTCACTTGGGTGCCCAGGGCAGGGTCTCCTGAGGGTGGGGAATCTTCTGGCTTCTCCCCAGTGCTCTGCCCTGACTGTGGCTGCCCTTTGCAGCAGAACCTGCTGCCTTTTCAGTCCTTCCTGGTACCAAGAGGCAGTTTTGCCATGGCCACACTGTCTCAAGGCACATCAGGATGCCCCAGTCGCAGCCTCAGACCTGCTGGGGGCGTGGGGGCTGCTTCCCCCTCCCTGGTGCTCTTCTGGGAGGTGACAGGGGATGTGTGTGCTTGCAGGGAGCCGGCAGAAGAGGAGGTGCAGGACCCCAAAGCACGAGCCAAAGCCAACTGGCTGAGAGCCTTCAACAAAGTCTGCATGCAGCTGCAAGAGGTGAGGACCCCCTGGCCACTGCCGTTGCTCGGGGCTGAGGGCACAGCCCCTTTCCACACCTGGGCAGCTTCCAGGGACATCCATGGACTTGGTGGTGCCAGCAGTGGGGCCCACAACCCTGTTCCCACCAAGTGGGACGCCCCAGAGGGGCCGGGAGTGCTGAGGATCCCCCGTGTGTGCTGCATGTGTGTGCTGGTGCGAGACCCCCGCCCTCTCCCCTCTGTTGAGTTGACAATATTTTGTTTTGTTTTTAGACTCCATCCTCCATCTTTTCTTTTTGTTTTGGCTCTGGATTCGCTCCCCGGGGTCTCGGTCCCCCTCCCCACCGCTTCTCTTTTCAGTTGTCCACCACCATGGCCCTTGCACCCGCGTCTCCCCTTCCTGCAGGGAAGGGGTGTAGCCTGCCTGCAGGTAAGCATGTCCACCTGGAATCTCCCAGCCACGTGTGCGCCTTCCCTGTGTGTGTGTGTATGCTCAGGGATTGCCCATGAAGGAGGGGGTAATGGTGTCTCTCTGCCCTTCTCCTCCAAAATAATCCCCTGCCTGCAGGGATAGGTGGCATTGCTGGATGACCCCTGCACATACCCCTTCTTCCATGTGCTCTGGCTTTTTCCTGCTCTTCTTTCCAACTGCTGTGGGTCCTTGAGAACCTGCTGAGCTTTTGTGATGCTTCTTCATTCCCCCAAGCCCTGAATTTTCACACAGTGTAGCTATGCCCCCTGCTTTGCTAGCCTCATGCTCTTTGCTGAAGCCCACCCGCTTGCTCACCCAGGTCAGCCTCCTGAAGAGATTTATTCCCAGTGCTGGCTCTTTGCTGGGGAGAGCCCCCTTGGTTTTGGAGCACACTTTTCTCTGCCCACCCTGCTCATCCTTCCATGCTCCCCCAGTGCTGTGAGCATTCACTGCCCTGGGGGGGCTGTCCCCACCCTGGTGGCGCTTGCTTTGCCCTGACACTGTCCCTTGTTTTCCAGGCCCGCGGGGAAGGTGATGGAGAAAAATCCCTGTGGTTCAAAGGCGGGTGAGTACAAGGGGAAGCTGGGTACACTCTGCCCCCTGGGATCTCAGCCCCCTTCCTCGTTAGGATGTGATTAATGAGCTCAGCATTAATGGGCTTGTGTGGGGAAGGGTTGCCAAGCTGCCGGCATTCAGGGAGGCCAGTCTTGGAGCTGGATTTTGCGGCTGGTCAGTGCTTTTGGAGCAGCCAGCAGATATGACGTTGCTCTGTGACCCCAAGAGCTGCTGCTGAGAGGGAGATCAGGGAGGTGAGTTGAGATGGGAATGAGGAGGGATGGCAACTCCTGCTTCCCTCATGGAGTGGTGTCATGGGGAATCCTGAGGCTCTCACCTGGACGGGCTAGAGGTCTCAGTCCTGTCTTGCCCTCACAGACAGCCCTGCCATGGACCTGGGCAGAACCTGGTAGGTTGCCTGAGAACCCTCAGATCACTCCAGGGATTTCTTTCCAGCAGGGCTGTGAAGTTTCATTCCTTCCTTGGGTTCCCTTGCAGCAAAACTTGAGGCTCACCTGCTCAGTGCTCCCCTTCGGGGTCCCAGAGGGAACCCCAGCTCTCCAGCCTCACACTGCAAAGCCAAAGCTGCCTAAGCCAAATGGGCAGCTTTTCTCCTGGGTTTCACTGTTAAGCTTCACGTGGGGAAGAATCACAGTTTTTGCCAAAATTCCTTTTCCCTTAGTTTTTAGTCCAGTGATCCCTACCCTGGCTGGGGTGGTGGTGGGGATGGGGATCCCATGGGTGGGACCCTGGCCACACAGGGGTTGCTTTGCAGTCATATTCACCAAGTGCTAGATATTAAGAAATCCTTTCCTGTGAGGGTGGTGAAGCCCTGGCACAGGTTGTTCAGAGAAGCTGTGGCTGCCCCAGCCCTGTAAGTATCCAAGGCCAGGTTGGCAACCTGATCTAGTTAAAGGTGTCCCTGCCCTTAGCAGGGCTTGGAAGGAGATGGGCTTCAAGGTCCCTTCCAGCCCAAACCATTCCGTGGCTCTCTGCAGTGCTGAGTGACCGTGGGGCACCAACAGGGGGCCCCTTCCTGCCTCAGTTTCCCCTTGCCCGCTGACTCTCCTCTCTCTTGCAGGCCTGGTGGTGGGCTGATCATTATAGACAGCATGCCGGACATTCGCAAGCGAAAACCCATCCCCCTAGTTAGCGATTTGGTGAGGTTCCCCCCAAGGCACCCCCCCACAGCTGCCAGCTTTGCTCCCGCTGCGCCCCACCGGACTGCGCCGCCCGTGCCCCGCTCCCCAGCTGCCTCTAACATGGCTTGTGTTCTCTGTTTTCTTTCCCGTGGCCTGGCTGGGCCTTCCCTGCGGCAGGGGGGCGGCTGTAAGGTTTCTGCGCTGCATTAACAGCATGCCCGACATTAAGCCTGGACGCAAATCTCTCCCTCTAGTCAGCGATCTGGTGAGCGCGGTGCGAGGGGTTAAAGAGACAGCGCCCCTGGGGCTGCCGGCCAGCCCTCAGTGCCCCCAGCCCTGCCAAAGGGGGGCGGGGGCATCCCACACTGCCTGGGGGGCTCCTGGCCCTCCTTGCAGTGGGGAGCTGGCCTCTCCCTACCCGAGGGTGCTTCTCTTTAACGGAGCTTTGGTCCCTACCCCAAGCATCAGCCTAAGGTTTCCCAGGGCTGTATCTGGATTCTCATTTTTTTACTGGTGCTGTATCCCTGGTCCCTTTGTGCCCCAGCAGCCGTGCCAAGCTGTCCTTGCGGCTTGGACCACACTGGTGCCGGGCAGACAGACCCCTGTACCAGGGGAGGGCTGGCATTGGCTTTTCCAAGTTGCCCAGACCCTGTGCTCCTGTCCCCAGTGTCCCAGTGTATGGGGCTGGAGACCCCCGATGTATGTGCCCCCCATGACGGGGTCCCCTCCAGTCCCTGGGCTCTACTGCACAGGGTCACTCTGCTGGTCCCCTCCCGCTCCTGATGACAAGAGACAGCAATTTTGGAAACAAGGCACCCTTGTCCCCCAGAATTAGGTGCCCTTCCCCTCCTTCCCCCTCTCTTTACACCTTGTCATCTCCACTGTGTGCCCTCCTTGGGGTGCCACCCTCCTGTTCCCAACCTGCCTCCCCCCATCCCCCACCCCCTTGCTGTCCCCAACTTGGTGCCCCCACCCCAGCCCTCTTGGGCAGCTGCTGATGCTTCTGCACTGTGCTGTGTTGGTGTTTTGGGGGTGGGGGGTGATGGGGTGGGAAGTGTGTGGGGTTTGGGGGTCTGCTGCCTTTCCCTGCCGGGATTTGCAGGCTGCAACCAGTGCTGTGGCTTGGGGACACAGTCCCCGCCACCGCAGACTGCTCAGTGCTGGATGAGGGGGTGTTTCCCCAGTTCCCACTGGTTCTGGCAGGGAAGGGGCTCTCCTGGGAGGTGTTTGCACTAATGGCTTTTTATTCCCCCCTCGCTGACCCTGGCTGCCCACAGGCCATGGTAAGTGCCCCCCACCCTATCTCCCCAGGGGTCTCAGACACGTGATGAGAGGCTGTGCCCCACTGGAGCTGAACTGGGAATGTCACAGGCTGCTGCACTGGTTTCAGTCCCACTGCACAGCAGTGCGGCAGCAATGGGGGCTGGGCTGTCCCCATGGCCCCCCACACAGCCAGGACCGTTCCCTGTGTGGGATCGGGCTCTGTCCTGGGTGCTTCACAGCCTCTGGGGGTGTAGGAGGCAGCTCTCATGGTCTGCTGGATCTGGAAACTCTCTTTCTTTCCCACAGTCCCTGGTGCAGTCCAGGAAAGCAGGAATCACATCCGCACTGGCCTCGAGCACCTTGAACAATGAGGAGCTGGTAGGTGCTGGGGTGGGCTGGGTTTGGGATGGTTGAGAGGGGGAAACTGAGCCTGAGGGGCCGGGCCAGCAGTGGAGGTGCAGAGTCTGTGCCCCACCAGCATCCTCTGGTGATGCCTGAGCACCCAGGATGCTCCTGGCAGCACCTGGGGATAGAATCAAGGGGTCATTAGGGCTGGAAAGGACCTATAAGATCATCAAGTCCAACTGTCAACCCAGTGCCACCACCATTAAATCAATGTCCCCAAGTGCATCCTCTGCCCTGCTTCAGCATTTCTCCCCCTCTCTCCCCTGTCCCTGCACAGAAAAACCATGTTTACAAGAAGACCCTGCAAGCCTTAGTGTACCCCATCTCCTGCACAACGCCCCACAACTTTGAGGTGTGGACAGCCACCACCCCCACCTACTGCTACGAGTGTGAGGGGCTGCTGTGGGGCATCGCCCGCCAGGGCATGCGCTGTGCCGAGTGCGGCGTCAAGTGCCACGAGAAGTGCCAGGACCTGCTCAACGCTGACTGCCTGCAGAGTAAGGACCTGGGGCCCACAGCCTTGTCCCTTCTCACCTTGGAGAGGGAAGAGGGAGCAGCCCCAGAGAGCTCTGCTCCTGACTTGGGCATGGGAGAAGTGGTGGGCAGAGCAGACTCATCCTGGGCAGGGGATAGATCCCTCCAGGTTTGGATCAATTCGTGCATGGAATAGTAGAATCATGGAATTGTTAAGGCTGGAAAAGACCTTTAAGATTATCAGGTGCAACCATCAACTTAGCACCCTTGTGGTCACCACTAAACAGTGTCCTCAAGTGCCATAGCCACATGCTTTTTGCAGACTTCTGGGAGTGACTCCACCACTGCCTGGGCAGCCTGGCCCAGGGCTGGACAACACTTCTGGGGAAGAAGTTTCCCCTGATACCCAACATAAACATTCCCTGGTGCAACTTGAGGCCATTTCCTCCTGTCCCTGTCCCCAGGCCCACCATGCCAACCTGTGAGAACTCTTGTCTCTCTCCTGGGTACCAGCAGCCCCCCAGCCCATCTCACCCATGCCTGTCCTCTCCCAGGAGCAGCAGAGAAGAGCTCCAAGCATGGAGCAGAGGACCGGACCCAGAACATCATCATGGTGCTCAAGGACCGCATGAAGATCCGGGAGCGCAACAAACCAGAGATATTTGAGCTGATCCAGGAGGTGTTTGGGGTCAACAAGACCACGCACACGCAGCAGATGAAGGCGGTCAAGCAGAGTGTCCTGGATGGCACCTCTAAATGGTCAGCCAAGATCAGCATCACGGGTAGGCGGCTTGTCAGCCTTGGGGACCATGAGAATGTCCCCATTGCCCAACCTCTCATTCTTCCAGGCAGCTTCAGCCCCTGGGGGGACATGGGCACCTGTTTCGGAGACCTTCATGTGGCTGTGGCACTGACTTCTCTCTGTCTGTTCTCTCTGCCTTGCTGTGCTGCGCTGCAGTGGTCTGTGCCCAGGGCCTGCAAGCAAAGGATAAGACAGGTTCCAGTGATCCCTACGTCACTGTCCAGGTTGGAAAGACAAAAAAAAGGACTAAAACTATCTACGGCAATCTCAACCCAGTCTGGGAGGAGAATTTCCATTTGTAAGTTCCCCCCCGGTCTCCCCATTCCCCTCCCTGACCACTCATGGTTGTGCCAGGCTGTACTGGCTCTTGCCATGTCTCAGTAGGGTGGGGGGAGCCAGCTGGGCCTCATCCTGCCCCCACTGAGGTGCTGGGGTCCCTTGGGGTTCTGTTTTATGACATGAGGGTGTGACTCCAGGGGCTGATCCAGGCTGGGGCTGCCTGGGTGTGGCACAGAGCCTGCTGGGGGAGGGATTGGTGCCCCTGCATCTGCTCTCTTCCCCAGTTCCTGCTTTGTGCTAGTCCCTTTTGTTTAGGGAAGCGGCGATGGGGAGTAGCTGGAACGGTTTCACTGCTCATGCTGGGGCTTGCCCTTTGTCACCTCCCCAGTGAGTGCCACAACTCCTCTGACCGCATCAAGGTCCGTGTGTGGGACGAGGATGATGACATCAAGTCCCGCGTCAAGCAGCGCTTCAAGAGGGAATCCGACGACTTCCTGGGCCAGACCATCATCGAGGTCCGGACCCTGAGCGGGGAGATGGACGTCTGGTACAACCTCGGTAAGCAACACAGCCGGGGACTCTCACCCTGGGCTCAGGGGGTGCCACATCCTGCTGGGCCTGGGACCCCCTGCCCTGGACTCCAAGGGGAAGTGCTACCAGCCATAGGCTGAAGGCTATTGCAGCAGGGTCTGCTCTTAGAAACATTTAATACCAAAAGTCATCAGGATAAAGTGTTATCCCAGAGTCATATTCAGAACCCTCTACCCAGGAGGTTCTAGAACATCAGCCTCCTGCAGAAGGGAAACTGAGGCACAGAAAGGCCATGTCTCTAGCAGCTGGAAATGTGGTCAAATCACACCAGCCTGGCTGCACACTGTGCTGGGTGTCCCCTCAGCCCTGGCCCTGTGCCAGAGCATTGTGCCCCTCTTTGGGGCTGGCAGTGAGCAGGGTTGCCCCATGGAAGCCTCACACCTCGTCCCTCTCCCTGCACCCACAGACAAGCGCACAGACAAGTCAGCAGTGTCGGGAGCCATCCGGCTGCACATCAGCGTGGAGATCAAGGGCGAGGAGAAGGTGGCTCCCTACCATGTTCAGTACACCTGCCTGCATGAGGTGAGCAGCCCAGACAGGCACAGGGGGCACGGCCCCCTCCCCAGCAGTGCCACCCTGCCACCACCTGCCCGGAGCTGACAGGACTCATTTGTACCTCCAGAACCTGTTCCACTTTGTGACGGATTTGCAAAACAACGGCGTGGTGAAGATCCCCGATGCCAAGGGGGACGATGCGTGGAAGGTGTACTTTGATGAGACAGCACAGGAGATCGTGGACGAGTTTGCCATGCGCTATGGGGTGGAGTCCATCTACCAGGCCATGACGTGAGTCCTGTGCCCCCATCTAGTTCAGAGGGGCTGCACCCACCCCCCATGTGGAGAGTTACTGTCCCCATCTTCCTCTCCTGCTGCCATTGGCACTCACCTCCCTGCCATGGGTGCAGACTGGCCCTCAACCTTTGCACCCATCCTTCCCAACACGCTCTGGCACAGCCTCATCTCAAGTCTTGTGTCCAGTTTGGGCACCACATGATCAGAAGGATCCAAAGCTGTTGGAGAGTGACCAAAGGAGGGACACGGAGCTGGGGAAGGGGCTGAGGAGCAGCTGAGGGCACTCGGCTCGTTCAGCTGGAGCACAGGAGACTGAGGGGAGGCTCCTCGGGGCTGCAGCTCCTCCCCAGGGCAGGCACAGGGCCAGGGGCTGAGCTCTGCTCTGGGACAGGGACAGGAGGCCAGCGAGGGCTGCAGCTGTGCCAGGGCTTGCCATGGAGCTCAGGGAAAGGTTCTTCCCCCCGAGGCTGCTGGGCACTGCCCAGGCTCCCCAGGGAATGCTCCCGGCCCCAAGGCTGCCAGAGCTCCAGGAGCGTTTGGACAGCGCTGCCAGGGGGGCTCAGGGTGGGGTTGTTGGGGTGCCTGTGCAGGGACAGGGGCTGGGCTGATCATCCCTGAGGGTCCCTTCCAATTTGGGATGCTCTGGGATTCAACGACTTACGCACCCCAAGCCCTGCATACCCTCCCGTGACCCTAAACCCTCAGCTGCCACCTCTCTCCGTAGGCACTTTGCCTGCCTCTCCTCCAAGTACATGTGCCCCGGCGTGCCGGCGGTGATGAGCACCCTGCTGGCCAACATCAACGCCTACTACGCCCACACCACCGCCTCCAGCAACGCCAACGCCTCCGACCGCTTTGCCGCCTCCAATTTCGGGGTAAGTCCCATGGTACGTAAACGCTCTTTTCTTTTTCTCTCCTTTCTTTGGGAGGGGGTGGGGGGTTCGGGAAGCAAAACGAGCTGTGCAAAACACCCTGCTCCAAATTGCAGCCAGGCAGCAGTGGGGTCAGCCCCTGCTTGCCCCAAAAGTCATCCCGCTCCTGTTCTTCAGGAAGGAAAAGAGCCACCACCTTCCCAGGAGGAGGGCTAAATTTGCTTCCCAAATTATTATGGGAGACTGAGCAAACTGGGACCCTGGGTGGCAGCATGCCAGCAAGGGGGGGGCCACCTTGGTGGCAAAATCAGAAGCATGTGGCCATGACCCACCCCTGTACTTCCTGGGGGGTCTTGCACAGCCTCGTGTGCTTTGGGGGACTCCGGCCTGCCACAAATTCAGCTGATTGTGCCAGCTCCACTGGGTGCCAAGTGGGGCGAGTTTGTGGCAGGGCTGGGTGCCCCTCGGGGACGTGGGCGAGGAGGGGCTGAGCCCTTACCTTGGCTCCCCCACCTGTGCCATCCCAGAAGCGGGAAATGGTCGCTCTCGGAGTGCATGGGTCGAGCCAAGGTCAGTGCCCAGCCCCGGGTGCAGCAAGGTGCTGGGTAGCCAGGGACACAGCCAGGGCCAAGCACAGCTCCAGGCAGCTTTGGCTCACCTCCCCGTTCCTGTTGCAGGGGGTAGCTAGAGCCGAGCAAGCTGTGCCTCTGGATCACGCAGGAGGAGGAAACCAAAAACCCGCCTTTTCTCTAACATGGAGGATTTTAAAAACTTGTCTCTTTCTCTTTTTTTAGAAAGCCTAAGGTTGGGTCCTAAAGTGCCCGGCCGTGTCGCTTTAGCCCCGAGTACCCGTCGTGTCCAGTGTTAGAGTGCTGCAGCCGCTCCTTGGGTGTTGGGGACGCGCGGCCCGGCCAGGGCCCGGCTGGGCCATCCCCGCCAGCGCCGAAGGTTTGCGGTGGCCAGCACAGGCCGTGGCCATGGCTGAGCCGTGGACTCGCTGCCCCTCCCACCCTGTGCTCTTGTCCGGGACTCAGACGCTGCTCCGGACTCCCCAGAGCCCTGTGGGTCAGCCCTGACCCGTACAGCCCGTGCTGAGGGGGGAACCCAGGGCTCTCATGGCAGGCCCACATGGGATGTCCAAAACCTCTCCACCAGCAGGAACACAAAGGGAAATGCTCCCCAACAACATTTTGAGGCCAATATTGGGAAGAAATTCTTCTCTGTGAGGGAGTGAGGACTGAGGTTGACCTGAGAGCAGCTGTGCCTCTCTCATCCTTGAAAGTGTTCAAGACTAGATTGGACAGGGCTTGGAGCAGCCTGGGATAGTGGAAGGTGTCCTTGCCCATGGCAGGGAGTGGAGCAAGGTGGTCCTTAAGGTCCCTTCCAACCCAAACCAGTCTGGGACTCTATGATGAGTTGCTTTGCCATCAGCTATGACCCTTGATCCAATCCACAACCCAAGATGAGATTTGCATCGTTCTGCCCTGTGCTCCCTAGGTGGGAGCTGGGCTGAGCTGAACTACAGCCCCTCAGCCCCATTGGAGACCCCCCCACAAGGGGTGTTTCCTGCCCATGTCCCTTGATGCAGCCCAGTGGGGTGAGTGAGGAGTCATGGAAATGTCCAGCTCCTGGGGCCACCCTCAAGATGGACAACCACTGCACATCCTTTCCCTGCCCTTTTTCTTGAGCTCTTGGAAAGCCCCGGTCGAGGGGCTACTGATCCTGCAGCCCCTCCCCCAGCTCTTGTCCTGAGGCCATGCTGAGAGATGTTTCAGTGGGCAGGGCAGACAGAGCAGCCTGTCAGCCTCCCAGCAATGGCAGGGGACACGTGGCGTCACCTCTCCATCCTGAACCTCACCTGGCACGGCTACATGTGCCCCAGGAGCTGCTGAGGGCTTCAAGTGAGCCCAGGCCAGCAGCAAGGAGATGCTCTTCTCTGCAGGCATGTCTGCCCATTCAGGGCTCAGAAAAAAGGAAGGCAGGCAGGCAGGCAGGCAGGAAGGAAGGACAGGGATGAGTGAGGGCTGAGCTGAGAGCAGAGAGGGACAAGGGTGGGGGTTGGTCCCTGCCGCCTTTCCCCTGCTCACCTGCCTCCGGGGCGTTTCTCCACAGAAAGATCGCTTTGTCAAGCTCCTGGACCAGCTGCACAACTCCCTGCGCATCGACCTCTCCATGTACCGGGTAAGGTGCCTGCCCTGCCTCCGTGTCCCCACCTGAAGCAGCAGGTGGCTGCTCCCTCACCCTCACTTGCTCTTGTGAATTTTGAGGGCAACTCCCCTCTTTCCTTTCCAGAACAACTTCCCTGCCAGCAGCCCCGAACGGCTGCAGGACCTGAAGTCCACAGTGGATTTGCTGACCAGCATCACCTTCTTTCGGATGAAGGTACTGCTGGGGCAGTACCCCACTCACCCTGTCCCTCAGGGGATCTGACTCCCTTTGCTCCTGGTTCTCTGCAGGTTGGGGTTGCGCTGGCCTGTGGTGCTCCTGGGTGGGTGTCTGGGGGTGCTACAAACACCATGCCCACTCTGCACACCAGGTCCAGGAGCTGCAGAGCCCCCCACGAGCCAGCCAGGTGGTGAAGGACTGTGTGAAGGCCTGTCTCAACTCCACCTATGAGTACATCTTCAACAACTGCCATGAGCTCTACAGCCGCGAGTACCAGACAGACCCGGTGCGTGGGCAGGGGGGATGCCGGGCACTGACCTCCCCATCCCGTGCCCTCCTCCTTTTCCTCATGCTCCTGCTCCCTCTCCAGAGTGCTCAGTCCTGTGTAGAATGATCCCCAGGCCTTGGAGTTTGAGCTGTGGGGTTGAGATCGGGACAGACAAGAGGGGGTTGCATGGGGCCTCCAGGGTATTCCCTCCTGCTCCCTTGTTAGCCCTGACACAAAGTTGAGCCCTGCACTGGGGTGACCATATTTTCCACTGTGTCCCTGCCCCTCCAGACTAAGAAAGGCGAGGTGCCCCCTGAAGAGCAGGGCCCCAGCATCAAAAACCTGGATTTCTGGTCGAAGCTCATCACCCTGATTGTCTCCATTATTGAGGAAGACAAGAACTCCTACACGCCCTGCCTGAACCAGTGAGTAGGTGCTGGGGAAGGGGATGCTGCTGTGCCCACAGAGGGTGCCCATGTGGAGGCAGTAGGATGTTGAGGCCTTTGGAAGTGATTATATCATCCATTCTACAGGTGGGAAAGCTGAGGCTGTGGGGAGGTGTGTGAGGAGCATCTGTCCACATGGAGGGCTCATTCATTCTGTGTTCATAGCCTCATGCTATGCTGGGGAGGTTCAGGTTGAACATCAGGAAGAATTCATGGAAAGGGTGGTCAGGCATTAGATGGGGCTGCCCAGGGAAGTTTGGAGTCCCTACACCTGGAAGTGTCCAAGGAAGGCCTGGATCTGGCACTCAGTGCTTTGGGCTGGGTGGCAAGGGGGGGATCATTCACAGGTTGGACTCAATGACCTTGGAGGTCTTTTGCACCCTAAATGATTCTGTGATTCACACTCTCCCCTCGCCCCAGGTTCCCCCAGGAACTGAACGTGGGGAAGATCAGCGCTGAGGTGATGTGGAACCTCTTTGCTCAGGACATGAAGTACGCCATGGAGGGTGAGTCCCACCTGCACCCTGAGTCAGAGAGGGAGGACCCGGGCAGGAGCTGTCCTCAGCTCACACCTCCCCTGTTTCCTGGGCAAACCCATTTCATCTCCTCACCAACACCATGTGTAGCTTACATGCCCCCAGAAGCACTTCCACCTTTTTACCCTGGAGCTGCCCCTGGGGAGCCACGCCCCAGATTTGGGACTCAGAGTGAGCCCCAGGCCCTTTCCCTGTGCAGAGCACGAGAAGCACCGCCTGTGCAAGAGCGCAGACTACATGAACCTGCACTTCAAGGTGAAGTGGCTGTACAACGAGTACGTCACCGAGCTGCCCTCCTTCAAGAGCCGCGTGCCCGAGTACCCCGCGTGAGTGCAGCCCTGGGGCCGGGCGGGGGACTGGCACCATGAGGGCTGCTGGCCTCACACGGGTGGGTCTCTCTTCCAGCTGGTTCGAGCCCTTTGTCATCCAGTGGCTGGATGAGAATGAAGAGGTGTCACGGGATTTCCTGCACGGAGCACTAGAGCGGGACAAGAAGGATGGGGTATGAACAAGACTAGGGGCACAGTCTTGGTGGAGAGGGGCTTGTCCCTTGATGCCCAGTATGTCCTGACTGGGGCCAAAATCTCCCCCAACGCATCCTGCTGACGCCTCGTCTCACTCCTACAGTTCCAGCAGACCTCGGAGCACGCGCTCTTCTCCTGCTCCGTGGTGGACGTTTTCTCCCAGCTCAACCAGAGCTTTGAGATCATCAAGAAGCTGGAGTGCCCCGATCCCCAGATTGTGGGGCACTACATGCGACGGTTTGCCAAGGTGGGCACCTGCCAGGGCAGGGGTCAGCACCACCTCTGGGACCCCAGTGCCAGCCCTGGCTGGGGCTCCTGGGCTCTCTGTGCCCCCTCCATCCAGCTGTGGGCAGCCAATATGCTACCAACACACCCTGGAACGCTCCCACCTCTGCTAGCACAGGATATTAATTAATTAATTAGGAGATAATTGATGAGTTATTGGCTTAATTAATATAGATTAATTAAAACTGGCTTGCTGCAATATAGGAGGGAGTCACATGCAGGCTTGGTGGCTGTTGCCTTTGCAGCTGTGCTGGAGCAGCCCATGGAGACCAGTTGTACTGGATCTGGCTTCCAGCGGCTGTGCCCATGTGGCTCCTGGTGCCTGAACGTGAGCCAGGTGTGCCCAGGTGGGCAAGGAGGCCAACAGCACCTGGCCTGCACTAGCAATGGTGTGGCCAGTAGGACCAGGGCAGTGACTGCCCCTCTGTGCTGGGCACTGCTGAGGCCTCAATCAAATCCTCGGGTCAGTCTAGGGCCTCTCATGACAAGAAGGACATTGAGAGGCTGGAGCATGTCCAGAGAAGGGAACAGAGCTGGAGAAGGGGCTGGAGCACCAGGAGTAGCTGAGGGAGCTGGGGAGGCTCAGCCTGGAGAAAAGGAGGCTCAGGGGGGACCTTCTGGCTCTGCACAACTCCCTGACAGGAGGGGACAGCTGGGGTGGGGTCGGGCTCTGCTCCCAGGGAGCAGGGACAGGAGGAGAGGAAATGGCCGCAAGTTGTGCCAGGGGAAATTTGGGTTGGATGTTGGTAAAATTTCTTCACTGAAAGGTTTGTCCAGCCCTGCCACAGGCTGCCCAGGGCAGCAGTGAAGTCCCCATCCCTGGAAGTGTTTAAAAAACATGTGGATGTGGCACTTGAGGATATGGTTTAGTGGTGAACATGGTGGTGATGCTGAGGTGATTGCTGGATTTGAATTTATAGGGCTTTTCCAACCTTAATGATTCCATGATTCTGTCGTTCATGAGGCCAGAGGGTCTGGGGCTCCCTGTGTGTATCCAGATATGAGATTGTTTCACTGCTGTTGGACTCATGGTTTCCTTCTCTCCCTCCTTACCCTTTGTTGCTGCTGTCTGGGTGTCTTTGTTGGTGCCCTGTTTGGCTGCAGACCATCAGCAATGTGCTGCTCCAGTACGCTGAGATCATCTCCAAGGATTTTGCCTCCTACTGTTCCAAGGAGAAGGAGAAAGTGGTGATGTATCTCCCTTTAGCTGTCCCCACATGTCACCTCAACCCCAGGGTGGGTCGGTCTCTTCCTGATGGCAGTTCCTGACACACTGCCCGGGTGACTTCCATGCCATCCCTGTCCTCACGTCCCCCAGTGCAAGGTGGGAGGGTCCTGGGACTGTGGGCAGCTGTCCCAGCCATATTTATTGGTGCTGACCCTCCTCTCCATCCCACTCCTCCAGCCCTGCATCCTGATGAACAACATCCAGCAGCTCCGTGTCCAGCTTGAGAAGATGTTTGAAGCCATGGGTGGGAAGGACGTGAGTATGGGGGGGTTCCAGGAGGGAGCCCTGTGGGGGTTGGATCATTCCCTTCCCCCCTGAGGTAGCCCCATGCCCAGTTCCCCAGTGCTGGGAGCAGACCCCTTCCTCACTCCTGTGTGGGGTCACACTGTCCCACCCCATGGCACCCTGCTCTCCCACCATATTGGACTGGGAAGGGCTTCACCCTGCCCAGGGATGCATTTGGGATGCAGAAACTTCCCTGAGGGCTGGTTCAGGGACCTGTCAGCTTCAACAACCTGTTTCTCCTGCAGCTGGACACAGAAGCCAGTGATATCCTCAAGGAACTGCAGGTGAAACTTAACAATGTCCTGGATGATCTGAGCCGAGTCTTTGCCACCAGGTACGGCTGGGTGAGAGGGCAGGGGCAGTGGGCAAAGGAGAGCTCTGGGGGTCCAGAAGCTGTGTCCAGGGGCACGTGGGGGGACGTGCTGAGCTGCCTGTGTGTTGTGGTCCCCAGTTTCCAGCCACACATCGAGGAGTGTGTGAAGCAGATGGGTGACATCCTGAGCCAGGTGAAGGGCACCGGCAACGTCCCCGCCAGCACCTGCAGCAGCGTCGCGCAGGACGCCGACAACGTCCTGCAGCCCATCATGGACCTGCTGGACAGCAAGTGAGCGTGGGAGCAGATGGAACCCCCACCCTGCCCCTTCTGGCCTTGTCAGGCAGGGTGGGGGACCTGCAGAGTCAGGGGGACACTGGAGGGGTGACACATGGGATCTCCTCCCGCAGCCTGACGCTCTTTGCCAAGATCTGCGAGAAGACGGTGCTGAAGCGGGTGCTGAAGGAGCTCTGGAAGCTGGTGATGAACACCATGGAGAAGACCATCGTCCTACCCCCGCTCACGGACCAGACGGTGAGTGATGGGCAGAGGGACCAGGGACTCTGAGACACAGGTGACTGCGTGGGGCCAGTGCGGCCAGGTGCCCTCAGGGGCATGTGAGAGGGTGGGGACTTCACTGACATCTCCAAACCTATGTCCAGCTCCTGGCCAGGGAAAGGATGGAAGAGAGACAGGTCATCCTTGCTCCAGAGCCTTCTTGGTTGGCTTTGGTGAAGGACCTTCCTGTCACCTCTTTTGTGGCATGAAGAGGGGCCTCTGGCCCTTTCTTATCCATCCTTCCCTCAGAGCTGGGACAGCATCCCATGCCAGCTGATCCACGCTGGCTGTGGGCATGCTCCCTGTGCCAAGAGGTGAATACAGAGGCTCCTGGAGTGTGGGGAGACGCTGCCTGTTTGTCTTGCTGAGGGGCTGATGGTTTCATGAGGGTGAGGGATCATATTCCCCAGCAGGGCTGAGCTGTTCCTTGCTCCTGGGGGGTTTAGGAATGCAGAGCAAACCCAGGGAATGGTCCCTCTCTGAGGCTCCATATCACATTGCTGTTTGTCTGCCCCCCCCCGCACCTGAAGCTTCCTGAGGTGACTCCCTCGAAGTCAGGCAGGAAAGGGTGACACTGAGTGCTCTCAACCAGCCTCACACCTGTCACTCTTTGGTGGCTTTTGTCACCGTTACAAAGCTGGGCTCAGGCTCCTCCTTGGAGTTCCTGGAGCTGTCCGCCTTTATGTCACCTTTCTGGGACTGTGGAGCTCCTGTGCTGTGTCTGTGAGGGACAGCACAGTGGTGACACGTCAGCCCTCAGTGGTGCCACCTCACTGTCACCGTGTCACAGCCCTGAGCCTGGCTCAGGTCAGCCCCACGTCGCTTCTGACCAGGCTCACACACCCTTGGCCAAAGGTGGCCATATCTCATAGGGATGCTGTCCCAGTCCCCATCCCAGTCTCCTTCCAGCCAGGCTGTGGAGACAGTGGGGTCTGTGCTAGGGCAGAGGAGGGGGCTTAGACAGGTGGCTCTGTTGGGTGATTTTCCTGAGGGCACACAGTCCCTGGTGAAGCTGTGCTGGGACTGGTCCCTTGGGCAGGTGACATCCCGCCCAGGTGTCCCTGGGTGCCAGCCCACAGGGTGGCTGGACAGGTTGGTGGTTTGGGGGTCCATGTCAGAGCCGAGTGTTGACTGGGGTCCCTGGAGCTGAGCCCCCCTGGGGCAAAGCCCACTCCTCCACCCCCCCATCCACAGTCAGAAGGGACTGGGCAGGTGAGGATAGGGCTCCTTGGGGGCTGTGGAGGCCTGCGGTGCAGTGGCAGGGCAGTGACAGTGAGTGCTGTGGCTGGGGGACAGCCATGGCCCTGTTGGGAGGGGGGGGCAGCCAGGGCTGGCGCTGGGGAGGATGGAGGAGGCGGGGGCTGACACTCACGTCACGGTTGTTCTCTCCAATTGCTCCTCTCGCCTTGCAATGGCAGATGATTGTAAGTACGGCAGCTCCCTGTCTGTCTGTCTGTCTGTCCGCTCTGTGTCGGTCCTGGCCTCGCCGGTTCTTGTCTTGTGTGGCTGCCCGTGCCCTGCCCACACCCTCCTTTGGCTCCTGACCTGGTCCAGCTCCTGGTCCCCGCCCCTGCCTGGCACTGGCTCCTGGCCGGCACATGCCAGCCCCTCCGGGATGTGGTGGGTGGAGAGGTCTTGGACAGATTGGCAGTGCCGGGGTGTGGGGGGGACACAGGGGAGTGATGGGGTGGGAGGGACGGTGATGGCAGTGCCATGTCATCAGGGACTGCCAAACCTGGGCTCCGTGCTGAGGGGAGGAATACCGCGGGAGGCTCGAGCAGGGAGCGGTGCGTGCCTGCGATCGAGGCTGCTCATCCTTTCCCTCGTGCCTCAGCTTCCCCTCGAGGCCCTGGCTGGGGTCTGGCTGTGATGGGGGTGAGGGCAGAGGTTTTCCCTGCCAGGAGGAGGAGGAGTTTCTCAGGGGACAGGGGACGCTGCGGTCCCTGGCCCGGGTGCCCGGTGTTGGGGCAGGCTGCTGGCACAAGTTGTGAGGCTCCTTCCCTGGTGGGGCTAGTGCCCTGGGAACCCGGACTGCCGGTTCCCTTCTCGGCATCGCTGCTGGGTCCTTGCATGGCTTTGACTGAGCAGTTTCCTTCTGTCCTCTTCTGACCAGTCTGTGGCTGTGGGTTTATGCCCCTGGGGGCAAGGGAAGGGCAGTCCTGTCCCCACCCCTATTGCGACCCAGGCACCTGTGCAGGAAGAGCAGTGGGAGCCAGCTGCTGGGTGCTGGTGCCAGTCCCTGCAGGGACAAACACCCCTCTGCTGTCCCCCAACACCTTTTGTGTCCAACAGCAGCATTTGGGGAAGCCTTGGGGGTAGCCTGGGGCTGAGTGTCCCCTCAGATCTCATGGGGACCTCATGAGGACCTCATGGGGACCTCGTGGGACCCCATGTCCCAGCTTTGCTGAGGCTCTGGGGGACAGAGCAGTGTCAATCTCTGTGTGGTACAAGCTCCTCCTCTTCACCCATCACCCTGTGCCAGGGCCAGAACCCCTCCTGGCAGCCCTATTTGGCTGTACCTGTGCTGCTTGTTCCTTCTGAGGCTTCCCAGCCAGCTGACTCCGTGCTCCCCTCTCCTGACCCCAACAGTCTGTGCTGAGAGCCAAGTTCATCCCCCCGCCATGTCACTGTGGCTCATTTCACACAGTTCCTCTTGCCTGGATCAGTGTGGGGCTGGCACTGGGCCAGTGTGGGGCTGTCACTGGGCCCAGCCCTGCACAAACCAGAGCTCTGTGTGCCAAGGCCAAATCCCAGCTACTCCCTCCCTGCTCCCTCCCCAGTGCTGGGAGCACCTGCCAGAGCTGAAGCAGGATGTGTGGGGGCACCAGAGCCCACCCACACACAGCTGGATCCTGTATTCCAGCAAGGATCATCCCTCACGGATTCAGCATCTCTGTATCCCAGCAAGGATCATCCTCATAGGTTCAGCATCCCTGCATCCCAGCAGTTTCCCAGTGTGAGGACAAGTTCTCCAGCAGTGCAACATCCTGCTTTCCAGTGGGGATCCAGCGCCCTGATGACACCAGGCCCTCACTGAGTATCCCGGTGGGGACCAGTCCCCCACTGGCTGTCCTTCAGGAGCTCGTGATATCTCTGCCACCTGTGCCCCTGTGTCCTGTCCCATGCTGTCCCTCCACCCCACACTCAACCTCTGACATTGCTTCTACAGGGCACGCTCTTGAGAAAACATGGCAAGGGGACAGAGAAGGTAAATAGCTGTGGGCTCCGTGTGTGTCACCACCCCGGGGCTGCACTCGTGGTCTCACACCCGCCTGCTGTGGAGGTCCAGGCTTGTCCGTGCTTCCTCTGTTGTGCTGTCTGGATGTGCTGTTGCCTGCGTGGTGTCGTGGTGAGGTGTGCTGTGCTGTGTGCTGGGGACAGCCCCAGTTCTGTGTGTCCCCGGGGTAGGGAGCGGGGGCTCTGTGCTACTCAGTCCCCGTGGGGCAGATGTGGGGTGTCACCCATCGCCGTGGGGAACACTGCCCCACAGCCCTCAGCACCAGCTGCCTGGTGGGACAGCGAGGGGGTGAGACCCCCTGCATGGGAGACCTTCCACACACCCCCATCCCACTGTGGGGGGCTCAGGAAGAGGGGACCCCCCCCGTGCTGGGCCTTGCTGGGCACAGTGAGGGCCCCGGGGCTGCTGGGATCCCCTGGATCTCTGAGCCTGCTCCCCTTTCTTTGCTGAGCCCCTGCTCCAAGGGCTTTCTCCAGCACATGGGCTCTTGCCCTGTCTGGGGGCTCCTCGCCACAGGGTGGGGGCCCAGCAGTGACCCCAGCCTGCTCCCCAGATCCTGGTTCTTGGGAAGAGCCATGCCAGCATCCATCTGGGCAATGCCTGCGGCTCCCCCTCCTCTCCTGGGGGACACTGGCTCCTGCCCAGTTTGCTGAGTGTGCTGGGTGAGTTGATTCCCTCTGATCTCCCAGCCCCAAATGGGGTGGGGAGCAAACCTGCCCGTCCTCAGAAGAGACCTGGCACACTCATCTCAGCTTCACCAGTGCGGGCACGGGGCTGAGCCTTTGCAGCTGTGAACTGGCACCCAACCAGCGGCACCAGCGGAGAGCTGGGCAGAGCCAGAGGAGAGTACAGGGCCAGAGCCCTCGTGGCCAGGAGATGTGGGGGGCCTGGAGCTGCGGCCGAATGCTGCTGGGGCCACCAGTAACTGTCCCTTGCTGTTCTCTTCCAGAGCAGGGTGAAGCTGCCCAGTCACACTGAAGTAAGGACATGGCTCTTCTGCTCCCCACTTGGCACTGCTCTCTCCCCTTCCCTCCCCCCTGTCCCTTGTCCCTTGTGCTCTGGGCTGGGGACTCACAGCTCAGTACAGTGTCCTGTCGTGCTCTGTTTTGGGGACACTGGTGTCCCCTGCTCCCAGCCTGTCCGCTGACTGGGGGAGATGGGAACAGTGAGGGTGGAATTAATGGGACAGAACTGGGTGGGCAAAGGGGTGGGCACAAAGGGTTAATGGGGGCATACCAAATGTGGGCACGGAGGCGGCAGACCCCTGTAGAAGGTACTGGCTAATGGGAGAGATGCTGAGGTTCCTGTTGTTGGGAGGGACTGGAACTACTGGTGCTGGGGCAGGGAAGGTAGTGGAGGTCTCTGGGCCCCAGTTTATCCAGTTGCATTTGCGCACTGGAGAAGCTGAAGAGGAGAGCTTGTGCTCAGCCCAGTCAGAGGTGCCAGCCCAGGGCAGTGAGCAGGATCTGTCCATCCAGGGGCCTGCTGTGCCTGTGGGCCCCACGGAATGGCCCCATGGCCCCTGCCATGGTGGGGGCACAGGTCAGGCAGAGGCAGCCTGGGTCTCCCACCTGGGGGAAGGGGCTGGGAACCTCCCTGGGACTGCTGAGGCTGGTCAGGGTATGGCCAGGGGCTGTTTGGTGGCTGTGGGGTACAGGCCACATCCTCCCGTGCCCGCTGTCCCTCTCTCTCGCTCTCTGCTCTCACCGTGTCCGATGTCCAGTGGTCAGTGCTCTGCTGTGCCAGGCCCTGCCAGATGCAGGAGCGGGTGCTTGGAGCACAGGAAGCAAGATGGGACTGTTGGGCCGAGCTGCTTATGCTGAGCAGAGCCAAGGGTGACGCCAGGGTGGTGTCCTGCCCTGGAGTCCCCAAGCCTGCAGCCTCACAGCTGTGCTGAGAACTTGGAGCGGCCAGCCTGGTACCTGTGTCACCTTCCTGGCTGCTGTCCCTTGGAGCCTGGAGGAGCCCCTGGAACTGCAGCAAGCTTCAGGCATGATGTGCCCAGCCTGGCCATGCTACCCCCAGCCTGGCTGCTCACCGGGGCTGTCCCTGTTTCTTTGCTCTCTGCAGGGCACACAGATGATTTTCAACGCGGCCAAGGAGCTGGGGCAGCTTTCCAAGCTGAAGGTGAGGGCTGGGGGGCTGGGCTGGGGGTCACTGAGCTGAAGGTGAGGGCTGGGGGTGCTGGGGTGCTCTCTGTTCCAGGGTGAGTGCCGGTGCCACTGCTGCCAGGACCCCACCATTGCCCCCTTGCTGGCTGGGCTGGGGGCAGCAGGATCCTGGTGCTGTGCTGAGAGCAGGATCTGTGTCCCCAGGACCACATGGTGCGTGAGGAAGCCAAGAGCCTGACCCCGAAGCAGTGTGCCGTGGTGGAGCTGGCGCTGGACACCATCAAGGTGAGAGCACTCTGGGCCATTTGGGGTACCCCCAGGGCTCTGACCCTGAGGCTCAGGCATGGGAAGCACCAGGGGGACCCTCACAGAACTGCTGAGCATCCTGAGGCCTTTCCCCCTCCAGCAATACTTCCATGCTGGTGGCGTGGGGCTGAAGAAGACGTTCCTGGAGAAGAGCCCTGACCTGCAGTCGCTGCGCTACGCCCTGTCCCTCTACACCCAGGCGACAGATCTCCTCATCAAAACCTTCGTGCAGACCCAGTCGTCGCAGGGTAGGACACGCTGCCCCGGCCCCCTCTGCGCCCTCGTCCTCCCCAGGCTGCCCCGTTGCCAGGACCCACCTTGGCTCTGTCCCAGTGGGCTGGGGGTCCCAGCCAGGCTCATGGTGGGGAAGAGAATGGTGGGGAAGGAAAGGGCTTTTTCCTCCTGTGCCTTGCAGGTGAAGAGGGGCCGTGGTGCCCAGCAGCAGCAGCCAGGCACTCCCCAGTTCCCCACCAGCAAGAACAGTGGATCCCCAGTGCCAGGGCATTGCTGGACTGGCATGGAAATGGGGCCTGTGGGTGGGGGGAAGGTCACCCTCTGGCCAGATGTCACAGTGTTTGTCCCCTCTGGATGACCCCAGGCACCCAGCACTGACAGTGTCCATGGAATCTGGATGCTGTTCCAGAGCCTGTCCTGGGCATGCTGGGTGCCCAAGCTCCTGATCTGGGCTCTGGTGTGCTGGGCTGCAGTGCAGGATGCTGGGCACCTTCCAGGGCAGGATCAGCCCTCAGCTCTAAATGCTGCCCTTTATTCTGTCCCTTGGCTGCTGAAGGAGGGCCCTGAGCTGCTCGGTGGTGGTCACGGGCTACCGCAGGGTGCCCCAGCCAGGCTTGTCTGCGTCCTCAGGGAGTGGGACGTGCGTTTGCTGTCCGTGAGTCTCCTTCAAGGGACGTCTGTCCTGTCTGTGCCTCCTGTGCCAGCCATGTCGGGGGCGTGGGGTTGGGTCTGTTGGGTGCCAGCACCCCTGGGTGTACCCTGTCCCCAGGAGCCCACACTCGGAGCTGGGGGTGCCTGGCACTCCTGTGTCGCTGCAGTGTTGTCTGGGTGCTTGGCCATCAGTCTGTCTGCGAGATCTGATCTCTCTTTCTCTTTGTTTCCCCCCCCCACTGTTCCTGTTCCCCACGCACATCATCTCCTTCCTCCTCTCTTCCTCATCTCCTTCTCTCTTCTTCATCTCTTCCCTCCTCCCTTCTTTTGCATCGCCTCCCTCCTCTCTTCGTTGTCATCTCCTTCCTCCTTCATCTCCTCTCTCCTCTCTTTGTGTACTCTGTGCCGTGTCTCTGTCTCTTTCTCTCTCCTTCCCACTAGTTCATGGTGGGAAAGGGATTAGGTTTACCCTTAGTGAAGAGGTTTATCCTGAGAAGGGTACGTGTGCTACTCGCCCGCCCCTGCACCTGCCTGCCGCCGGCCTGGGCTAGTAACAGTCCCAGCACCGCGGGCTGGGGTGGCCTGGGGACCCCCCAGCATCCCCGGCCTTGGGGACCCCCAGAATGGGCAAACTGCCAGTCCCAGGGCTGCTCTGGGGGGAGTTTGGAGGAACTGTGCTCAGCCATATTGACCACCCCCAGAGCGGGTCGGGGGCCGTCCCCGTGGGAACAGAGGTGTCTGCCCACACGCTCTGGGCACCCCACATTGTCCCCAGCACTGCTGCACCCACTGTGACCTCCCCCTGGGACGTGTGGCCCTAGGGGAGGCCATGCCACATCCTGTGCCCTTCCTGCCCACCCTGCTGCCCTAAGGACCATTACTAGCCCTGCTCCGGCGCGCTCCGTCTGCCTGTCCTGGGGTGCAGGGAATGAGCCCCCCGCGGGCCCTGCTTGGCCTCCATCACACCCTGCTGGGGGCCGGGGCTGCACCCCCGCTTGGCCTTCCATGCCCAGACCCCCTCCCCACCCACCATCGCCTCCATCCCGGCTCAGCATGCGGGGGCGGGGGCCGGGGGATGGAGGGGGTGTGCCATCGCCAGCCCTGGCCCGGCCTGGCACCCTCAGTGACACATGGGGACATGTCCTCCTTCCACTGCTCTTCCTGCCCTAAGTGCTGCCCACTGAGCCCTGTTGGATCTTCATCGCCCCATCAGACCCACGGAGCCTGTCCCTCTGCCTTGCACCCTGTCCTTCACCCACGGGTGCATGCACAGCTCTGGGGTGATGTGGGGTGGGCTGACCTGTTGGTCCCCAGACTCGGGGACCCCTGGGCTTGGTGTGGGCCCTGGGATGGAGGGGTACGAGGGGCGGGTCAGCCTCAGGACGCTGGTAGGGCTGTGGCTGCCGTGGCTGGGTCCCTCCTGCCCAGGGCTGTGCCCATGACACTGTCACCCGTCTGTGGCCAGAGCATGGGGAGCTGGGCCACTGTCCTCTGCCCCATCCTGGACAGGGTCCTCAGCCCTGCTTTAGCAAGGGGGTGTTCACAGGGGTGGGATGGCAGAGGCAGCATGCTGCTGGGGGTGTCCTGCCATGTCCATCACAGCTGCTGCACCCACACTGCTGTGCCCACAGCCCTTTGGGACACACCCTAATGCCCACCCCTTTCCACCCCACGGTGGGTGACCTGCCTCCTCAGAGAGGTTGGTGTTGGGCAGGGTATGCGGAACGTCGGGAAAACAGGCACTTCCATCTCCTCCCTCTGTCTGTCACAGGCTCTGGCGTGGATGACCCCGTTGGGGAGGTGTCCATCCACGTGGAGCTCCTGACCCACCCCAGCAGTGGCGAGCACAAAGTCACTGTCAAAGGTGGGTTCTGCTGGCCGGGTGCCGGGGTCTGGCAGGTGACAGTTCTCCGTGAGCCTCACCTGTCCCCTCCTTGCAGTGGTGGCTGCCAATGACCTCAAGTGGCAGACCTCGGGCATCTTCCGGCCCTTCATCGAGGTCAACATCATCGGTCCCCACCTCAGTGACAAGAAGAGAAAATTCGCCACTAAATCCAAGAACAACAGCTGGGCCCCCAAGTACAACGAGAGCTTCCAGTTGTGAGTGGCACCACAGGCTGGGGAGGTGGGGACGGGCTGGGGGAAGCGTCCCCAGCATGCGGGGACCTCCTGGGGTCTGCCAGGGAGTTTGTTCGTTCCTGATGGGGTGTTTTAGGAACTCTCTCATTGGTAAAAGCAGCAGGGAGAGGGGAGCAGGAGTAAAAAGGAAAAGGCTTTTCTAGGGGTGGGGGTGGGGACAGCAGCCACGTAGGGGCTGTTACACGGCCGTGCTCGGGGTGAAGTGTGACCCTATCTGCCAACACTGCCCTTCCCTTGCACCCTCAGCACGCTGGGGACAGAGACGGGCCCCGAGTGCTACGAGCTGCAGGTGTGCGTGAAGGATTACTGCTTCGCCCGGGAGGACCGCACCGTGGGCATCGCCGTGCTGCAGCTGCGGGACATCCTGCAGCGGCCCGGCTGCGCCTGCTGGCTGCCCCTGGGCCGCCGCATCCACATGGACGACACCGGGCTCACCGTGCTCCGCATCCTCTCGCAGCGCAACAACGACGAGGTGGCCAAGGAGTTTGTCAAGCTCAAGTCGGACACGCGCTCGGCCGAGGAGGGCAGCAGTTAAAGTCCCTTGGCCCCCCAGCCCTCGCCCCCCGCTCCCGGCCCCTGACAGAATCCTCCAGCCGTGTAAAAGCCATAGGAGTGGCTACAGAGGAGTCGCTGCCCCGGCACTGGGGAGGAGGCGCTGTGGCTGCGGTGGCAGTCCCTTCCCTTCCTCCCCGGCCACCATGGCTGGCTGACAGCGGTGCCGAGCACTGCCAGGCCCCGTCACACCCCCGCAGGAAGGTGCTGGTGTGGGGGGGCTGCAGGGAGGGGCTGGAGCCAAGCCTGGCTGAGGGGAGCAGTCTGCCCTTCTCCAGCCTGAGATGGGGGAACCCCAGTGGCTCATCTCTGAACCTCCGCTGTCCCACCCAGCCCCACACCTCACCGAGTGACACAAGGAAAGGGCTGTGGGGGATGCGTGTGTCTCGTGCCACGTGCGGGTGTTGGTGGGTGGCTGGCACAGCGGGATGGCCCCTTGTCCCCATCCCTGAGCGTGGTGGTGTGTCCTGAGGGCAGGGCAGCTGCCAGCCCTGAGCACATATGTGTACATATGTAAATAGGTGTACATACAGGGCAGCTGGACAGGCTGTGTCCTGCACCCGGAAGGGCTATTGGGGCTGTTGGGTTGGCAGGTGCAGCCCCCACGGGCCCTGCACAGGGTCCCCTCCCTGGCTGGCAGCAGCATCACCAGGGTCGGGAGCAGCAGGGAGCAGCCCCTGGCCCATATCCTGTCTTCCCTGCCTTGCTGCCACCGTGGGCTACCCCACTGCCCCCCACAAGGTGCCAGGGCTTGGGGACGCAGGGGCTGAGGGTGCCTGAGCAGAGGGACTTGTTCCTCTTTGCTCTGGCTGGTGGGGACCAGCATCCCTGAGCAGTACAGCCCATGGGATCTCCTTGGCGCAAGCAAAACCCTTCCCACCCCACCCGAGAGAAGCCCTCCCTCCAGTCCCCCAGTAAGCACCAGTTCTGTGCCCCCCAGTTCCCCAGTGAGCACCATTTCTGTGTGCTAAGTGGTGTGCATGTCTCGTGCGAGTGCCTGGGAGGCCTGGGTGTGTGGTGTTGGGGTGGCCACCCCAGCCGGCCAGTTTGCCCCGAGTCTGGGGCAGACAGAGGCCTCATGACCCCACAAATCAGTACAGCTCTCTCAGCCCCCTCCCATCCCAAAACAGGGTACCCCAAATGGCCCCCACGCTCCTTTGTCTCGAGGGTTTGCCTGGGACCAGAGGGTTTCACTTTGCTCTCTCGTTTCTGTTCAATGTTTACACCCTTTTCTAGCGGCTGCTCCTGCACGGCCGGGCTGGGGCTCAGCCCTGCAGCCCGACCTGGTGCCCTGGCCCCGTGCCCCCTCCCCAGAGCGTCCTGTTTGGCATGTGATTGAAATGACCAATTCTGCTCCTGTAGCACAGTGTCACCGATGCCTGTGTGTCTGTCCCGCCCGCCGTGGCGGCTCCCATGGATGCATGACAGTGAGATGTTTTGCACTATTTTGAATTTTTTGGGCTCTGTAAAAATATTTTATTATAACTGACATTAAAAAGCACACCCTTCATTGTGGCTGCTGTGGAGAGTTGGGAGGGGATGGGTACCTGGGGGCATTCCCACCTCAGTGCAGCACTTCCACCTTTAAAGGGAAAACCAGGGACATCCAACCCAAAGGTTAACCAGCCCCAAGGATGACCAGCTCCAAGGACCAGTCACGCAGGGATGATCCCTGTTGCCACTCAGCCTCCCTGAGGGCACCTTTGCAAAACCAAGGATAGGTGTTAAATGAAATTGCAGGAACACAGAATCCTGGAATATCCTGAGCTGGAAGGGACCCCCAGGGATGATCAGCCCAGCCCCTGCCCCTGCACAGGCACCCCAACAACCCCACCCTGAGCCCCCCTGGCAGCGCTGTCCAAACGCTCCTGGAGCTCTGGCAGCCTTGGGGCCGGGAGCATTCCCTGGGGAGCCTGGGCAGTGCCCAGCAGCCTCGGGGGGAAGAACCTTTCCCTGAGCTCCATGGCAAGCCCTGGCACAGCTGCAGCCCTCGCTGGCCTCCTGTCCCTGTCCCAGAGCAGAGCTCAGCCCCTGCCCCTGTGCCTGCCCTGGGGAGGAGCTGCAGAGCTGGGACAGATGTGTCCTGGGAGGTTGCACAATGCTGATAATTCCCAGGCATGGGAGTGATCAGGCACAGCCAGCACAGCCTCATGGAAGGCAAAGCCCTCCAAAGGGCAAAGCCATCCCTCACTGGTCTTGTGGGCTTCCCTGATGGGGTGACTCCATCAGCAGATAAAGGGTGAGCTGTTGATGGCACCTGCCCGGACTTCTGTGAGGCTGTTGACATGGTCCATCAAAACACTTTCCCCAGTAAAGTGGACTGATGTGGGTTTGATGGCTGCAGGGCCCTGATGACCTACAGAGAGAGCTGGGGCTGTTCCTGGGCTCTGGCAGAGTCCTGCTTCACCCTTGAGAACTGTGGAGCAGACACCAAGCTTTGCTAGAATCATGGAGTGGCTTAGGTTGAAAATGACTTTAAAGCTCAAATCCAACCCCATCCTTGTTCTTGGGCTCTGCTCTTTTTCCAGTGATCCTTGATGGATACACCCTTTCTTGAGCTGTTCTAGATTAATTACCGTTAATCATCATGGTTTCACGTGGGGCTCCTGTGCCTGTGTGAGAAGAAAGCAGAGGTTCCCTGGGAGCCAGGGTAACACGGGTGTGCCCTTGCAGCCCAGGGAGGTGCACGGGGAGCAGAGATGGACCTGCAGCCCCTGCAGGAGCCTGAGCAGAGCAGGGGATGTGCCCTGAGGGAGCTCTGAGCCTGTGCAGAGGCTGTGCTGGGGCAGGCCCCTGGGGCTGGAGCAGCTCGTGCAGAGCCTCAGGGATCCATCCATGGTGGAGGCTCCTGGAGGGCTGGGCCCATGGCAGGAACCCATGGCTAGAGCAGGGGAAGAGGAGGAGGAGGAGGAGGAGGAAGGAGCAGCAGAGACAAGGGGTCATGGACTGAGCACAACCCCCATTGCCCATCCCCCTGCACAGCTGTGGGGGAGGAGGTGGAGAATTTGGGATGGAAGTTGAGGCTGCAGAAAAGGGGGGGGCGGGGGGAAGATGTTTTATGATTTGCTTTTATTTCCCATGATCCTCAGAGGAGTTGATTAACAGCAATTTAAACAGTATATTAATTTATGCACCAGCTGCCCACTGTAAGCACAATAAATACAGTCCATGAGAGAGCTGCCCTCACACCCTGTTCAGGGAGTCCAAGTGAAGCTCTGAGTGAGCCTGGTGGCCTCTTGGTCTGTGAGCTCTGGGACGCAATGCTGGGCACTGGAAAGCCCAAACCCACCTCAAGTGGGAAAATGGAATCCCTCCCAGCCAGCAGGACCTGGTGTAACCAAACTCCTTTAAGCCTGGGAAGAGAAGGATCCAGGGAGAGCTCAGAGCCCCTTTTAGTGCCTAAAGGGGCTCCAGGAGAGCTGGAGAGGGACTTTGGACCAGGGCCTGCAGGGACAGGACAAGGTGAAATGGCTTCCCAGAGGGCAGAATTGGCTATGACTGGTCCATCTTCCCACCAGCAAATCTCACCTCAGGCACAGAGTGGAAAATAGTTGGGTTCTTGAATTTAAATTCAAGTTCCTCTGAGCCCTAACTCTCATGACACTTCATCGTACCACCTTCATGTACCTCTCAGTCCTAAAGCTCCCAAAGCATTATAACTCAAGGCCAGGACACAGCATTTTCATGGGATTTTTTCATCTGCTCCTGAAATAGATCCTGATTATGAGGAAAGGGGAGGTTGGCTTCAGGAGATACTGCAATTCCTCCGATCTTGAGAGAGGATGCTGTGGGACAGTGTTTAACTGGAGCTGCACAGGTGATTGATTCAGGGAGGAGTGTACAATTCTGCTCAAGAGAAGCCCAGTTGTGATTAACTGCACCAAACCTTTCTAGAAATGCTCCTGTTCCAGCTGGTGACATTACTCCTGCCAACACTCCTAACCCTAACGGGCTGAGGAGTTAAAGTCTGCATGTCATCAGCTGAGCCAGGTCATTCAAATAAATCCTCCCTGTCTTGACAGGAAGCAGGTAAGTCTGTCCCAAGCCTGCTGACCACCCCTTCTCTAGGGGCTAAAGAGCTCCCTCAGACCTCTCTGCCTCCTTGAACTCCCTCCCAGCACCCTGCAAACAGCCCCAAGGCCAGAGGTACGTGCAAAGACTTCGCTTCAAAGCATTAAAAGGTGGCCAAACAACCCAGTGAAAACTCAAAAGGTGCTGAACCCCCACCCCTCATGGCCTTCCCAAGCTTCAGAGGGTCCAGACACCTCGAGCTGGGACGCTGGCAGCAGCCCAGGGGCAGCCCAGGCTCAGAGGCAGCCAGGGAAGGCCAGCTTGAGGGTCTCAGGGATGTGGAGATCCCCAGGTGCAGTGGGGAGGTGGTGAGGGGCAGCTGCACAGGGAGGATGAGGCTGGTGTCCCCCAGGAGCTGGCCAGGTCCCTCCCCGTCAGCCACCTTTGAGGGGACAATGGTCAGATGGGGACTGCCCCAGGGTGGAGCAGCCACTCACTGCTGAGGAGACTGGGATGTGCTACTCCAGCCCCAGGGCCGGGGTGTGCGCCCAGGGAATCTTCACAGCCTGGAGGAGAGGGTGGGGACACGGACAGGGACGGACTGGGCACATCCCGCCGGCTCTGGGTACAGCGTGGGCAGCCAAGGAACGGGCTGCCTGGAGCTTCCCTGCCACACCCTGTGCAAGGCCACCTCATCCTGCAGGTTCTCCTGGTCCTGCTCCTGGTGGGGACATTTCTGCACCAGGCTCCAGCAGCAGCCTCTGTCTCTGCTGCTTGTGCAGCTCTGTGGGGACACACAGCACACATGGGGACAGCCACAGCTCTGTGGGGACAGCCACAGCACATGTGGGGACAGCCACAGCTCTGTGGGGACCCACAGCACACATGGGGACAGCCACAGCTCTGTGGGGACAGCCACAGCACATGTGGGGACAGCCACAGCTCTGTGGGGACCCACAGCACACATGGGGACAGCCACAGCTCTGTGGGGACAGCCACAGCACATGTGGGGACAGCCACAGCTCTGTGGGGACCCACAGCACACATGGGGACAGCCACAGCTCTGTGGGGACAGCCACAGCACATGTGGGGACAGCCACAGCTCTGTGGGGACAGCCAAGCTGTGACCCCTCAGCAGGGGCTGTGCACAGACACACCAAGCCTGCAGGACCTGCTCTAACCCAGGGAGATGAGGGGGTCAGAGCACCTCCTTTACCTTCCAGACCCTGTGACTGCTCCAAGGTCAGGATCAGGGCTCTCCTTCCCCAGCTGCCCCCCTCTCACAGCCTCCATCTCCCCAAGCGCTGCGGGGAGGCAGAAGGGAGGCTCAGCCTGAGCCCTGCCCAGGGAGCTCCCCCCAGGGACCACCACATGTGCCCAGGAGAGCCCTGTGGAGCCCCAGAAGAGCATCCCCCACAGACTGGCCCAAGCTCCTTCACCTCCTGGCCCAGGCAGCTGTGCCTCTCCAGCTGTGCCAGCTGTGCCAGCTGCTGGACCTGGGCATCACAGGCCACGTCTTCCTGCAGTTGCTGCATCTCATCCCACAGCTCCTGCAGCTCCTCAGCCCCCAGAGCTGCTCCTGCAGCTGCTGCTTCTCCTGGGCCTGAGGAGAGGGGCAGAGCTGATGCTGCTTGGCTTTGCCTCCTTTTTCTTTTCTATGTTATCTGCATTTGCCACACAAATATCTGTAACTCTGTAGCCTATTGCACTACTAACTCATTTTCCCAGTACTTTTCCACGGCCTTTCCCTAAGCAGAAAGACAAAACAAATTCCAGAGTTCCGAGCCCCTCTGTGCTATCTGGGTTCTTCCTGGGAACCAAGGCCGAGAACAACTCTCTGAGATACATTTTCATGGACAAAGCACAGCTGGTACCAAGGCAGGGGGCTCCAGAGGAGGGGTTTGACCTGGGGGGAAATTGAATCACCACTTGTCCTCCTAATTGGTGCTTTTTATCAATTATGCTAATTTCCTAAAACCTATAAATATGTACTCATCCCTGTGGGGTTGGGCTTTTATGGACAACTTTCCATGGCTGCCTCTGAAGGCCGTTATGATGGAATAAAGAAAATAAAGACCTGCTCTTATGTTACCTCCCTATTAAAATGACCTCGAGTTTCATTTCCAGGTTGGGAAAAAAGCAACAGAGTGTCAGGCAGGGCTGGGAACAGGGGCAGGGACACATCTCCATGTGTCACATCAGCGAGAGCCCGTGGACTCAGAGGCTGCCCCTCTGTAATGAGGGCCCATTTCCCACCATCTCTTTGGAGTTCTGAGCCTTGGGATCCCCCCACACAGAGCTCAGGCCTGGAGAGCAGCTCTCCCCGACCTGCCACCCCCATGGGCTCTACAGCCACGGCAAAGGATCCTTCCCCACCTCCAGGCTGATCCCCACAGCAGGATCACCCTGCCCTGTTTCCTCCGAGTCCCAGACAGGATCACACCACCCCCCTCATCCCCCAGAGACACCCCCGGAATTGGAGCAGTGACAGAGCAGAGAAACCCAGATGGTGAGAAGGGATGCTGCCAGCACAGCAGCAGAGCGGAGCGTGTCACACCAGCACTGTCCCTGGCACACAGGGACACACGGGAACCTGTCCCTGGCACACAGGGACACACAAGAACCTGTCCCTGGCACACAGGGACACACGGGAACCCGTCCCTGGCACACAGGGACACACAAGAACCTGTCCCTGGCACACAGGGACACACGGGAACCTGTCCCTGGCACATGGCACTGCTGCACAGCTGCACCCAGGAGGGTGTCCCACCCATCCCAATTCCACAAAGGAGCACAGAAATCCAGGAACAAAGCCCAGGGGCACAGCTCCTCCTGGGGAGCCACATCAGGCAGCCAGCTCCTGCCCCAGGCCCAGGAGGCAGCGGGGACAGGGCCAGGTAAGAGGTGCTCAGCACCAAGCTCCTGCAGCTGGGTCACCTTCATCTCTGTGCCCTTGTGCAGTGCTGGACCAAGAGAGGGGCCTGGGCCACCACAGCCGTGTGCTGCCACACCACCTGTGGGGGCAGAGACACCACTGACACCCCCAGAGGGAACCCCCCAGCCCTGCTGGGCTCCCGCTTTGGGGTGATGGCCCTGGTCAAAGGCCGGGGTGGTGATGGTGGCCCTGGTCTAAGGCCGGGATGGTGATGGTGGCCTGGCACAGGGGCGGGATGGTGATGGTGGCCTCACACAGGGGCGGGATGGTGATGGTGGCCCTGGTCAAAGGCTGGGATGGTGATGGTGGCCTGGCACAGGGGCGGGACAGGCTCCGGGCCAGGACCATCCCCGGGGTCTCTGCAGCGCCACGGCAGCCCTGGGCCTCTGCAGCAGCCCCAGAAAGCTGCAGGGAGCTGGGCAGGGAGCTGGGCAGGGAGCATGGAGCCAAGAGGGGAACAGGGAGCTGGGCAGAGGGTGGCAGAGCCTGGAGGGGGAATAGAGCTGAGCATGGGGTGGCAGAGCCCAGAGAAGGGACAGCAAGGGCTGAAGGAAAGGGCAGAGAGCAGGGCGAGGGGTGTCACTCTGGGCAGAGGGATGACAAAGCCCTGGGCACAGCCTGCTCCCCATCTCACGGGACCACCCGTGCCCGGAGCTGGCAGCACTGCCATCTGTCCCCAGCCCTGTGCCTGCTCCCCTGCAGCACAGCACGGCCCCACGGTGCTGCTGCAGCCGGGGGCTCCTCCCGCACAGCCACCTGGTGTCTGCCTTGGAAAAGACAGGTGCCTGCTAAGGAAGGCAGGAGCCTCTCTTGAAACGCAGAATGTAAACCCCCTCTCCAAATTGATATAAATTTGAAATTAAGGGTCTCTCAGGCAAAAATATGGAAGCAGGAATAACAGTTCTTTACTCGGAAAATTAAAAATACAATTGCAATAGTACAAAAAAACACAGAAAACAAACCACAGCCAGAGTCAGAGCAGGCCCTGGCACGCTGTGTGTCAGGGTGGTGGCAGCAGTGCCATTCCATGGTGGCTCAGCCCTCCTGCAGGGCCAGCTGTGCTTCTGCTGGAGCAGGGATCCTGCACAAGGGGGGAGTTTTCCTCTGGAGCTCCAGGGCTGCTGGAGATGGGCCTGGAATTCCTCTGGGAATGCAGGGCAGGAGAAAGCTGCTCCTCTGGGAGTGCAGGGCAGGAGAAAGCTGCTCCTCTGGGAATGCAGGGGCAAAGGCTGCTGTGCTGTTCCAGGCTCAGATTGGATCCAGGTGGGAATGCTTGGCTCCTGCCCTGGGCGCAGCATCTCCCCATGGATGATGGAATTGGATCAGCCCTGCAGGGACCCTCAGTGGCCATGGACAGCAGAGATCTCCTGGAGGGAGGATTGGCTGTGGGAGAGATAAAGAAAACTGCCCCATGGACAGAGAGAACTGCCCCAGCTCTGACAGGTGGTAAATAGAATGCTCACCCCCAGCCACATGCTCTAACTTAAGACACCTGGCCAGCCCACAAGAAACCCCCTGGGCTTCCCACACCTGTACTTGCTGGGATCTTGCAGAAAAGAAAGAGTCAGTGCCAGGACAGAGCACCCCCAGGCTCCTCCAGGAGGGATCCTTCCAGCCAGCCTCCCTGGAGGCAGAGTTCACCCCGTTCTGAGCCTCACTGGGCACCAACACACGGGAAAGCTCCTGCAAAGGACGCTCTGCTGCCACAGCTGCATCCCCAAAGCAGGACCTTCACTTGAAGCAGTCTGCCAAGGGCAGTGCTGCAGATTTGTGGTGGTGCCCTTGAGCTCCCCTGTGCTCACCAGAGGTCTGTACCTCTCCAAGAGCTCCGGGTACATCCATCTGTGGGGGCAGGGGGGGTCAGAGGCGTCACGGCTGCCGAGGGGGAAGGGGTAGGGCATACCTGGGGGATGTCCTGAAGTGCTGATCTGGATGGTCACCAGGACCCCACAGGCTCCACCACTTGCCTGGAGTCAAACCTGGGGCACAGAGGAGCTGATGCAGAGCAGGTCCTGGCCAGCTTGGCACACCCCAGGCCGTGCAGGGCAAGAGAGACAGAGAGTGGAGGGACTGCAGTGCCCAGCAGCTCCCCATCCCCATCCCTGCAGCCAGGCTCTCACACAGAGGGCTCTTCCCCACTGTGGGGGTTGATGCAGCAGATGTGGGGGTGGTGCTGCTCAGCTCCTCCATCAGCCATCTCAGGGAGGCTTTGAACTGCAGGGGACAAGGCGGGGCGGAGGGGGCTGAGGGCCAGCAGGAACCCCCAGGGGCTCAGGGAGGTCCCCAGGGCACACGGAGCTCCTGGTGCAGCGGGATTCTTGCTCTTCTGGCTCCTGGGCAGGGACTTGTGGCCAGAGCAGCCTGACCCCGCGAGACCTGCGGGACTGCAGGGACATGGGGACATTCCTGTCCTCCAGGAAGAGCTTGGTGAGGAGGGCAGAGTGCCCAGAGAGAGCCATGGGAGCCAGGCAGCCCCTGCAGAGCCACCACCAAGAGCCACAGCCCCAAAACCCACCCCCCCAGAGACACAGCCCAGATGTGCTTCATCCAGCTGTGCCCCACCCGCTCCCTGCCCAGGAGGAGCCCTGTGCACCTTCCCAGGTGAGCTCCAGAACCCTCCAGGCGCTCCTTGCCTTCTGCCTGGTGCATGGAGGGTGGGAGGGAGAAACAGCACCTTACAGACATGGGAGCAGCAAGAACCTCCAGGGCTCCCACGCCAGGGACACGGCCAAGGTGGATCCTGAAATGGGGAACCCGAAGCAAGGGAATGCAGTGGGGAGCACCCACAGCTCCTGACACACACACAGGTGGCTGCAGCTGTGCCAGGGCTTGCCATGGAGCTCAGGGAAAGGTTCTTCCCCCTGAGGCTGCTGGGCACTGCCCAGGCTCCCCAGGGAATGCTCCTGGCCCCAAGGCTGGGAGCTCTCTCCGGGAGCTCTCAGGGTGGGGTTGTTGGGGTGCCTGTGCAGGGACAGGGGCTGGGCTGCACTCGATGCCATTGGTCCCTTCCCACCCAGGACACTCAAGGACTCTTCTCTCGGGGTACCCTGACCAAGGCCAGCTCTGAGTGAGGCTGCACACAGGGATTTACCTCCCGCACTGTCCGTCCTTGCCAGGCTCCCCCAGCCCAGCCAGGCTTTGCCTGCCCAGGGGATCTCACCTGGCTCACAGCAGCCCCGCCAGCTCCCTGGGAACAGCATCCCTGTTGTGCTCCACAAGCCATCACCCTGCTGCTGCTGGCAGGACACAGCACGCACACAGCCCCAGCCTGCAGCTCCCCAGAGCAGTTTGGTGCAGAGCTCTGCTCAGACACAGCCCAAGCACCCGGGAAATGTCCCTGCAGGAGTCAGAAGCGGTGGTGGGCCACACGGCTTCTCTTGCCCTGCCTTGAGGCTGCTGATGGGAAGCAGCACGCAGTTTCCATGGTTTTACCCTCAGATGAGGAGTTTCAGCCCAGCAGGATCCACCTCCCACCCTGGGAGGGTGCAGAAGGTGCCACACGGCCTCCAGACAGGGACCACTCGTGTGGAGCCCCTGCCCAGCCCACCACGCCCACAGCATTCCCTGCCTGTCCAGCAAAGTGGGAAACAATGAAAGCATCCATGGGGCACTTGTGTTTCTGCAAGTGGGAGCTGCTGAGGTGGGTCTGGTAAAGCTCCTGGGCCCAGCTCCCATCACTGCCTGAGGCATCTGAAAAGCAAACGGCTCAGAGGGGGCATGGGGGGCTCTGGTGGTCACAGCAGCCTGTTCCCAGCAGCCCTCACCCACCCTGCACTCCCCTTCAGCAGGTCCAGGGTGCCAAGCTGGCCCTCGAGGAGCTCCAGGCACGGCTGTCCCAGAAGGTGACAAACACCACGGCATCCCCTTGGTTACATTCTCCTCTTGATCCAGCTTGGAGAC